>NW_024042015.1:0-35362 GCF_014851395.1 Micropterus salmoides | reverse complement strand
ATCTGTACACTGCAGAGACAATATCCACAACCTGCAGGATGAACTAGTATACATGAGTGTATTAGTATAATATTATAACATTAAAGAGTATAATGTTTAGTTAATAGTATACTATTAGTATAATGTTAATATATTCCTATATTCATTGTAATTTCATATAACCGTGATATACTAAAGTGACACGTGAACAACAAAAGGCACCGATATAGCTGTTAAATGGCTAGTTAGGTAAAACCAAACCTTCCTTATCTCTTCCCAGTTTCTTCCTTACCGCTTCAGCTGCCGACGACGACTCTGTCTCTATCACAGAGATTGGAGAGCGAATGAAACATACTCTGTATTTGCCAACATATGGTTTAAACTTCATATATGAAATCGGACATGAAAAATCTCCTCGTCAGCATGAGCCATTACACTGAGTTTATTTTTGTTGGCATAAAGAGTGCAATTTACTTTTACAGTTTAAACTTGAGATAATCCTGATTTTTTTTAAATTTAGTTACACAAAATACAAATGACCCTTAAATGAAAACAAAAAAATGGCTGCAAATAAAAAGGTAAGACTGATTTGTAGGGGTTGTGGCTAATGGGACATATTGGAATCTAAAATTAAAAATATCCCCCTTCCTTCAGTTTTGTGTTGAATTTAAAGATTTTGTCCCTATATTTTAGCATTGTCTTCAGGTCATTATATTCAACTCAGGTCTGAGATGGAGTCAAGTCGATTATTTGACTTATTTGGCATACATATGTTAACAGGGCCTAATCACCACCCTGCTGTGAGAAGGTTGACCCCCGCTGTTCATAACCACCTCTCATAAGAGTCTTGCATATAGAAAACGTGCCCGAAATCTGCAATGCCATACCAACGTCAACCTGTACATCACATTCTCCTCCTCCTTATATCCTTAGGTGTCAAATGTATATCACCCTGAAACAAAAATATTCAATGACTGTAACTCAGGAGGTAGAGTGTGACGCCCACTAATCAGAAGATCAGCAGTTTGATCCTGGGATCCTCCAGTCTGCATGTTGAGGTGTCCTTGGGCAAGATAAGGAGTGTGTGTGTGTGTGTGGGAATGATTTGTTTCTGTTTCAGGTGAGCAGTTGGCCTCTGCCATCAGTGTATGAATAGGGTTAATGTGACGTAGTATAAAGCGCTTTGAGTGGTCGGAAAACTAGAAAGTACAGTCCATTTAACATTTAATTCCTCACCCCTAGCCCAGGCTTTCAAAGGCATATAGACCCCTGATATTAGAATTATGTCCTTTGATTATTTCCTAATCAGGCCAAAGTAATTAGAATAATATCTGACTGTGATTTTGAAGTGGCAAAAATAACCTTTACAATATAAAACAAGCAACTCTGGAAATCACACAACCTCACTTACACATGTAAAAGATTGATTGACCGGCTCAAATAGCACTGCTTGATTTTCAATCGCCTGAGGAAACATGTAATGTTACTCTGTGTGAGTAATTGGTGATTAAACTGATTAAACACAATTTCACTGTTGAAGCACAGGGTGAGAAACAGTCTCTGATCTCAATATGGGGTCACATCATGAAAAAGAACACCCTTTTCACCCAGGTTTAATCCTTTCTTACTGCCACAACCTCCCCCTTGCACTCCTCCAGCCTCAGCTTCCATCCTCCATCCTCTTTACTCTCTTTCATTTTTCCTGAGAGCCCAGTCAAATGCCTCTTTCTCAATACTACCACAAGGCTATCTGCTTGCCCTCATCTATTCATCTCTCCAGCTCCAGCCTTCGGTTCTGGCCTGAGCCACACATACACATGATGTGTTTTGGCCCTTTGACACCAAATATGAAGAGATCCCAACCTAAACCCTGTTCTGGGCCTCTGTCTCTTCCTCAGGCTGTGGCTTTTCTCTGTCCCATTGGAGGTAAGCTCTAGTCTATCATGAATTTAAACTACTGTTCTTGCCTCTCGTCTTAAAGCTGCGATGACTCCTCAGTACGAGAGGTTACTACACTATAGGAGCTTTGCAAGAATTAGTCACCTCTTAACTAACACACTCAGTCTAAATACTCCATCTGTCTGGACAGAGATCTTGCTGGTTGCTAGTATTAAGTGTTTCACTGTAGGCTTAGAAATACCATAGATTTTTTGATAATGTACTTTGCACTAACGCCTGAGGTTGCCTCAGGCCAGCTTTTTAAAGGGTAGCAGTGTTATTTCCAATGCATTATTTCCTAGTATCTTATAGATGACCTGGAACACCTCCAGCAGTTAACAGCTGATGGCTGGCTGGAAATCCTTTTAAAACACACTCAGACACTCTCTCTCTTTACCCAACAGCTGTGCTTTCAGCCACCAATGATTTTTCTTTTATTTCACCTTCCATATATTTTTGTTATAATAAAACTGAATAAGTTACACATTGTTGGGGACTCCTTTACATCTTGTCCCTTGAGCCAAGGAAACTTTCATATCTTTACATGCCCCAGAGGACACATTTTGATGGTGAACAGATGTTGATACAACTTGCAAATAAATTTAGCACAAAATTATGAGACCAGAGAGAGAGAGAGAGAGAGAGAGAGAGAGAGAGAGAGAGAGAGACTATGTGTGAAGGCACTCTGAGCTGCTACCTATAATGTTTAGTGTGTTGTAGACAGGAACTAAACATCTTCCTGATACTCAAAATATTTTACTGTTATTTACAGTAGAAATTGTCTTTTGCAGTGTGATGCAACTTTGCAAAACAGTATTTGTAATGGATTTGCTTTACTGCATCTAATAACACATTTGAGTTGGCTTCTTTGCTTTTTTGGTCAAAGGTTCAAGATGATTAACATGACAGTAGAAAATACGGAAACAAAGATGATTATCCTTTCTTACTTTTCTCTAACTATTGCTTTTATTCTTGTGAGATGAGACAGTTTTACCTCTAAGGAGGTTAAAATTACTTTGGTTCAGATGCTTAAAGCCAATTTCCTTCCACCTGTTTTATTCCTGTTTTGAGTGGAAGTGCTAAATTCAAAAAAGTGTAAATATTATTATTATTATTATTATTAAATTATACACGTTGTTACACTTGGCTGAGGCGAAAAAGTTGGCATGCTGAAAAAAAGAGAAGCTGTTGTAACCGTACATATAACATACTCTTCAAATACCACTTAATGTTACGTTATCTGCTTTTGCTTCTTCTTCTGTAGCTCAAAAGCACCGGTCATAGGGCAAAAACATAAAGAACTAAAAAAGTGGAGATGTTTGGTACATGTCCATCACATCCCTGAAACCATATGGCTGGTAAAAACACAAGTCTCACATGGATCAGAAAAGATTAATTCATTTATGTTGTGTAAAAACCTCAACATTTTTATTTTCAGCAAAAACAGACACCAATTACAGTAGAAAAGTTTCACCGGAGACGGTCAGATAGCGATGCAAAATAGAATCCCATTCTTTTACCACAACAGAGACCCGAGTTCACAGGCCAGCATGTAACAACTGATTTTCAGCTTCTTTTCTACCTCCTTCATAGCTCTGTTTCCAAACATTGGTCATGCATTTGTTCCATCTGCACCTGGTTCAGTAGGAAATCCCAGAAAGCCAAGTGGCTGCCGTAGATTGACTATGCAGCTGGTGAGCAGGGCCAAGACGGCTGCCTGACTGTACACTGCTCTACCCTACTGTGGTCTTGGCATGCTGATTATGCCATCTCACCCGCACCTGGCCTTGTGGAAAGTCCCGGAGGGCAGAAGACTAAACTGTCTTCTGGTGACATGGTATCAAATGCTGCCTGTGCATTGCCATTCTCATTCTCTCCCTCACTCAGCTAATGTCTTCCTCCCCCTCTGCCTGACGGCGCACACTTTTGCTAACATACACACACACACCCCGCAGGCAGTCTGATACAGAGTGAAGCGCGCGCACACACACACACACAAACCATATTAGGTTGGAGGCAGCACTGAAATGCCATTAGGTAGCCCAAATATGTACTACTGATATGACCCTGATAGTTTGGGTGAGTATGAGTGCATTTCCTCTGCTGTGTTCGTCTTCCCTGCCTTAGGGTGGTGCTGTTCTGCGTTTTCCCAATTTGAGTTGCAGGTAAGTGGACGGCTGATTTGACTGGAGGCACCTATTTCGAAAGAACATCTGCAAATGACGTGAGGTCTCCTCCTTTTTCCTGCCACCCTCCTGCCTTTACACTACGTCACATTCACCCCATTCATACATTGAGGCAGAGGCTAAGGTGCCATCTGCCATCAGAAAAGAAATACACATTCACACACTGATGGAACAACCATCAGGAGCAACTTGGGGCTCAGTATCTTGCCCAAGGACCCTTCAACATGCAGACTGGGAAAGCCTGGGATCAAACCACTGACCTTCTGATAAATGGACGACTGCTCCCCCCGAGCCACAGGTTTCCTGTAGGTCAGGAATACCAATTATACACCTGTGGACTGTTTGGCAATTTCGCTTGAAAAATTCCTTAAATGTTGTTTAATTATCAACATAGTGTCATTTAAAAAAAATTCAGTTGATCAATGAATGGATTAATCATCAAATCATTTCAGATCGAACAGATGTAATATTTTATTATGAGGAAATTTCAGAAATCTGCTTGAAACTTGCACATCAATGTAACAGAAACAGCTAAAGACAGATGCAACCTGTGATGAGGGGTTTGAGCAGACATTGCTTCATCTTAAAATGTCACAAGACAATCACCATCCTCTGCTGCAGCCCCAAGCCCCTGCAACGGTTGCCATGCCTCCCTCCCTCTGACGCAGGGCCGCGTGAGAGACCGTCCCTGTGGCCAGGGGCCGGGGAAGTCAGATTGATTAAACAAGCTGCTGGCATAATGTGATCATGTATCAGTCAGCCCACACGTTTAGCTCCATAATTCTTTCTTCACGGCAGCCTGTCTCCTCTGTAGCTTTGGCCTTTTGAAGTTGAGATCTCACAAATCCCCCCTCCCCTCCCTCCACTTCTATCCTCCTCCACATCCAACCGTCCATTCTTCCCGCTCCATCAGCCTCATCCCATGACTTCTTCTGTCCATCCCGGGCCTCCAGCACTCCTTCGCCCTTAATAACTCTTCTCACACTGTCCGCCCTGACCTCCAGCGTTACTTCGCCCTCGATAACTCCCCTTTCCCCATCCGTTCGTCCCTCTCACACTGTTTCCTCCCATCATTAGGCGTTGTACCCAGCTCCCTTCCCCTCCTCTATCAGCTGGCTGTGAAGCTGAGTGTTGCTTTGCTAATGGCACTCCAAGGGAGCGCGGAGATATTACTGTTGGCTTTAATTAAAGACATTAAAGGGCTGGAAAGACACAGAGCCCCGGGATGATGTGTTCTTTTCTCACACCTCCCGAAATACCTCTCTCGTCTCTTCTCCCTCCATCACTTCTCCTTCTCTCCCCTTTGCTGTTGCTCATTTGATTCTTTTATTCTTGTGTTGAATCACCACATCCCCTTTTCTCCCCCTACGCCTACTTTCACTTCTTTCCTGTTTTCCTCTGATGTATATTTCTTTCTTTCTTACTTGCCCCCACTCTCATATTTCTTATTTCTCTTGCATCAGTCTTTCCTCTCCATCATTACCTCCCTCTCTGTCAACATCTCCTCTTCCCCTCTCTACCCAGAACATTTTACCCTCCCCTGCCTCCTTCTTGGCACCTGATGACTTGTGAATATCTTCATTCGTTTTCAAGCCTGGAAATTTGTTTACCATTAATTAGTGTTTTTCTTGTGAGTTTGATTTACATCACAAGACTGTTGCTGGTTTTCAGAAACCTGTGTGACTGTGTGTTCATTTTAGCTGGCAGAGGGTGAGCAACACTAATTTATATTTAGATACTGGCACAGATTTTAAAACTGAGTGGTTTGTATACATTTCCTCTATACAAGCTTATAGACCAAACAGCCTCCTTTACTTATTTCAGTGTGTGTGTGTGTGTGTGTGTGTGTGTGTGTGTGTGTGTGTGTGTGTGTGTGTGTGTGTGTGTGTGTGTGTGTGTGTGGGTGTGTGTGTGTGGTGTGTGTGTTGGACATTTCAAGCTAAAATACTATTTGAGAGTCACTGGGAACTATTCTACCATTATTTTAAAGATAGTCTGCCATTGCTGTGTCGTGTTATTGTTAGTAGGGCAAGGTGTCAGTCATAAGAGTGATGTCGAAATTTGATGCACTGCTTTTAATGCTAAATTTACAAGAACACATAATATATTAAGAATTGGTTGCAAATTCCATATTGCCCCTATCAAGACTCACAAATGTTTAACTTTACAATGAAGAATCAGTTACCAACATCTAAAGTTAATTGTTCACAGGAGGTAATATCAAGCAGATGTATCCACATTTAAATGATCAGCTGATAATGTTGGTGTTCTGATGTTCTTATTGTCACGTAGCTGCAGGAGCATAAAAGCTGAACTGATCAAGGGACTCAAAATGTTAATAGCCCAGTCAGTTATTCCTGGCTGGGCTCTGGCAAATTCAAACTCTTGTGTCTACTAACATTATAAAATTAACATAGAAACTACATCTAAAAAACAGGAGGTTCCTGCTGTTTTAATGCAGGCCCTATGCTATGAATTCACATCATCAATATTTAATACATAAGTAAAGATGGGTGAACTGTACACTGCAAAAGAGCTGCAACACAGAAATAGCTGTGAGCAAGTACAGCCAATTTGTGCAGCGTGATGTTACAACTGTAAAGGCTTAGTGACATTGTGACATTAACACATTCTGAAGGCCTGTACCTACTGTTACTCAATTGTGTTAATCTACTACACATTTTTTTTTTCTTTGCTCTATTTTGGCCTGCTGGATTCCAACTGGGACATTACAGTTAACTGCAACACATCCACACAGAAAATGTGTAGAACACAATGCAAATGAAGTAAAATGTGCTAATCAGTTGCAGATGACAGTGTATTGGTGGGTGGCAGTGAACAAGGCTGTCCAGAAATGTCTACAAATTCCACAAAGCAGCAAGAAAAGCTAAATGTAGCACTTCTTTTGGTTGCAAATCCACCATTTTGTCTGTGGAAACAGCAGATTTGATTCCATTTTGAGTGTATTGCCAGTTGTATTGTGTGTAAATGTAACAAAAAAATTGGGCCTAACAGAAGCAAGTGTATTTCTTTGTGTATATGTGTTGGAGGAAGTTTGTGACTGAATACCCACACCAACTTATTAACACAAGCACACAAAACTCCAAGGTGGTTTCATTCAAGACTTGTGCACTGCTGGACACACATACAAACAGACACAGGCACACACATGCACCCCTTTGCCAGGAAAGTTGTGCACTTCAAGGCGTTGATTAGTCTGGCTGGTGGTGCTTTCCTGCATCTCCATTTAGTCATTATGGAAGGCACATCTGCTCTGTATGAGCTGGCTCCTGTTTATATCCCCATTATAGACCCACAATGTACACACACACACACGCACACACCTTGACAGACCTGAAAGCAGACATGTAGGCACGTACACACACGCAGATATTCCCGCAAGCTGATGTCTACACAGACACACACACATACATACATGCGCTTGCAAACCCACACACCTCAAGGAGAATCACAATGGGAGAGAGGCACTTTCCGATCATCTCACATCAGCTCAACAACCCTCCATAAATAGAAAAACCGGCTCAGCACCGCAGGGAGGGAAACAACATTTGGAGAACAGATTAAAGTGGGGCGTTGTGGGGTGGAGGTGTGTGCGCGAGCATGTGTGTGGTATTGTTTCGTAGTAGTCATGTATTACCTTGTGCACATTCATCAAAAGAGGTTCCTGGGTCAAAGAGTGACAAAACACTCCACGTTCATTTCCTAATACACGATATAAGCTACTGTATGAGTCCTGTAAAACTACTTGTATCATTGTTATCTGTGTGTGTGTGTGTGTGTGTGTGTGTGTGTGTGTGTGTGTGTGTGTGTGTATCTCTATGTGCATGTGCGTGTGTGAATGAGGAAGACGGAGACCCCTCCAGCTTGCCATCCTTATCCCTGGCACCCTGTTCCCTGTTTAGCCCCACAGCAGTGACGATGAGAAGTCCTCTCGATTCAATCAAACAGACAACATGAAGGGAAAACAACAAAAAGTGCAGAAAACAATTAACTTTGACAGGGAAAGGAGTGACGGGGGGAGCCAGAGAGTTAAGGTGGAATTGGAGAGGGGACTGAGGGAGTAAATAAGAAAGAAAAGGAGAGAGAGAAATAAAGGAGATGGATTGAAAGGCGAGATGAGACAATATGAGCACAACTGAAGGATCCTGTAATGATTCAAATCCATTCCAAGAGTGAAATGTATTCAGGATACTTTTATGTGGTCACAGATCCCTTTGCTATATTTTAGGGATAAAGGTGCTCATGAGAAAAAGAGACAAATTACAAAAATTATTATAATTATTTGCATGCCAGCATAAATGTTCCTCAGAGCTGCATTTTACAAAGAACATCTGCAACTCCTCAAATAGCCTTCTGAGTAAGAACTCTTCTAATCCTCTTTTTCATAACTATCTTTACCCAGAATGCATGATAGAGGTAAGATGATGTAGTACAGGTTCTTGTTTTGTTTTGTGTTTGCAAACCAAAGTGTTTTTTGTGTATTACACAGCTCATTCATGTCAACTTTTTCAAGGAGGATAATGTTATATAATGTTATACAATATAAGTGAGTGGCCAATAAAAATAAGCCAACTAAAATCACTTGGCCAAACCTGGGCAGACACCACGATCTACATCTACGATGTTGTTCACATTATAGTTCCACTGGCCACTTACACGATGGATGCACAAGTAAACATAGAACCCCTCATGTCAATTAACAAAAACTTTTATTCAACATAGAGAATTCAGTATTACTTTGTGCAATTCTTTGAATAGAATTCAAGAAAAACAAGAATATTATGGAGCGGTTTGTCTGTTTTGTTAAAGTTCAGCTTTATTTTTATCACAGCACAGTCTCAGTCAAGCAAGCTAACAACACAATATTATTAAGACAAGCTCACTACAGTTTATAACATATCCTTTGACAGCAGCCATGTATGCATTCCTAATCTTAAATCTGCTCAAACTCCAAGATTATTTGGACGGAATCCATCGAATCACCCAACAAGAGAATTATTTGAACATTTAATGAACATCAAACCACAGCTCATCAGGCAGAAATTTCTCCAAAAATCTCTAGACTCATTTAGGGCTAAAATCAGGCGTAATTTATAGTATATTTATAACATTTCAGCACATCATTGTGATCATTGTTACGGAAAGATTTTGCTGACTTTTTTGAGATAAATAGGAACAAAGACAGAAAATATATTATTGTCATTTGGTAGCAACCAATACCATTCAAACTAAAAGTCAATTATAATTTCAGGAAAGTCAATAGTCCCCATGCACCACCATCACGTCACGCACGCCTCAAGTGGCTCCTTGTATCAAAAGACAGGTCTGAAGATGCTTTTGCCTGATATATGAATCTACATTTGTTGTTTGTATGGTCTTATTTTAATTTTCTTATTTTCCCAGTAAAATGATTTGTCTCTTGAAGGAGCAATAACGAAATTTCCCTACAGGGTTTCATCTAATCCAAAGAGTGATATGGACCTTCCCCGCTACCAGCTATATGGCTCTTATAAGTGAAATGTCAGAATTTGTAAGAAACACCAGATACAGATATGGGCAGGATCTTTCTCACTCTGAGCTTTAAGTAAAAGGTAAATCTAACAGATGTTTGCTTGCATGCTGAACAGAGAAAGTCTCTGATATCTTCAGCTTGCACTGGATCACATTTTCAGTGTCCTGAGGTAAAAAAAGAAAAAGACCAAACAGCAGACCTCCTCTAGTAATACTGCTGTCCTTAGAGAGATTAAAAGAAAAAACCGGCTAGGAGAGATACGCGATGGAGCAGGGAGCACAAGCTGAAGGTGCTTAATTTAACATGAGAGGCAGCATGTAATATTCATGATGTATTTTTCTGAATGTAGCTGGTAGTTTGACAGCAACTTAGCTGCACAGGAGAAGTAGGTATTCCATCACAATCCGTTAAATTGATGCCACCTGTAAGTGTATTCAGGTATACTGGGGATTTAGAGCTTTTATCCCATGCAAATTACCATCCAAGTGTGGCCAAGTCAATTTAAGAACAGAAGCTATACGTTTATGAATTCAGCATGGATTCAAAAATCATCACTGCGAGACAGCTTATTTTTTCCAATCATCAAAACACGTTAACGATCACAAGTGCTGTATCATGCACAGGAACCTGCACTGGTGCAGAGCCATCTTGACAATTTACACATTCCCACAGCACACACAGACACAGTGCAAGTGGGCCTCACAAACAGTGCAAAGACAGGCGAACACTGCTGTCGTGATAATTTACCAGTGGAACGCAGAGGAGAGCAAGAGTTCAGTTTAGGTACAGTCTTCATTTTTCCCTTTTGGAAGTCACAGCCAACTTATAATACAAAGAGACTCTTCAGTGGCATTTCAGCTCGCGCTCTTTCATCTCTGAACACTCGGCTGCCTACTGACACAACCTTAGAGGAATATACAGTATAAGAAGAAGAGGTTCAGCTGCTGTTTGTTGTCTCATTAGGCTGCTTCTTGTGACTGTCTCCCGATCAGTGCTTCACTTTGGCACAACAGAAAGCAGACTCTCCCTATCAAACTACATCCTCCAAGATCCAAGATGTGTCCAACAATTCATCATTTTTCTTTTACTTATTTTCCCTTCTTGTCAGAGTTGTTGTAAGTCCATTATACACTGTTATAAGCGCTGACCTACAGACCATGATATCATTACATGGTGCTTAAATGGTTGTTCATCATTGTCAATGACTCAACAATTACTTCACCAAGCTGACATTTCTGACTTAAAACCCCACTTAGCAGTGGTTATTAAGGATTTGCTTTGTTTAGGGACATTATTTAGGAAGAACAGACATTGATAAAATCTGGTAATTTTCCACCGTCAACCAGCAGATTGTATTAAAAATCCAGTATAGCTTTATAGTCCTGCACATGAATCCTGCACATGAATGTGACCTTTAAAACCCTCATAAATAAGTAAGTTTCCTTCAACTTGTTTTCAGCTTGAGCACAAAAACACCTGAGTAAAAATTCTGAACTTTAAATGAGCTAAAAGTATGCTTGGCTGAGGGGGAAAGTTGGCATGTCATAAAAGAGAAGATGCTGCAAAGACCGATAGAATCAGATTTTTCAAATAGACCTTGATGTTGCAGTACTTGCTTCTGCTTACAAAGCATCCACTAGCTTTTACGTCATGCCTCCACTCAACCAGAAAGACCAAAAATAAAAAACAAGGGGTTGAATCATGAAACCTCAACATCCATGGTTCAAGTCCAGATGAAGGCCCTTATTACAGTACATGTCACTCACCTCTCTACAGTATCACTAAAGCAAAGTGTACTAAAGTACTAAAGTGTACATGTGATTTAAAAAGGAACATAAACGTTATCTTAGTGAAGTAGCAACAAAATAACCATGAGTTATTTATCCTCCATTCATGATCTAACCTTATCATGTCCGCTATTTGCATTTAGGTTGTTGATAAGTAGAAAATGTATTAATCTTGTGTTTCTGTTCCTTTATGTTGTGGATTAGAATTAAGGCTCAATGAAACAAATATGAAGTTCGTTTCTGTGAAGCCCCTCCCTGCTATTACCAGCTTTTACTATGAACATTGATTTTGAGGCATTGCGCTTCCTCTCTGCTTACTGTAATCATTTCAAAAGATGGTTAACGGTTTACAGTATCTGCACTCTACCAATACTGCACTTTGCTACGTATAATTACCAATCTTTCAAGTCAGCAGATCTGCACTGTTCTTCATAATGAGTTCTGCACTGTAAAGATGCACGGTAATATAAACTTGCGGACAGCGGTGCGACAGAGAAATTGCACGGGAGCCGTGGTATTGATTTCATTTATCTCCGCCTGTGCTGGGACTTGTAAACAGGTGTCTGCTGATTCTGTTGTAGAGTTATTCCACGCTTTGTTGGTAATGCAGGAGATGAGTAATGCACGGAGACATATCAAGGTCATTCTCTCCCACAACAGCTACCGCAGAGGTGCATCTTAACCGCCTCATCGTCCCAGTGGCCAGCTGTGCAGGACTGGTTGTATTGGCCAGGTGTAATGAATGTGAAGTAGCTGTATGAATGTGAAACAGGCCGTAACTAATAAAGAACATGTGCACCTTGAAAAACTTTCCCCTGGCGAATAAAATGTTAAAGGTGCATTTTAAACATCAATATATCACTGTCAAAGTAATTATAAACACTTGGTGTTACCATCAACAAATGAGGCACGAGACTGCAACTCACACAGCAGTGGTTTTGCTGATGCTGGTGTTTCTAAAAAAGACCCAATTTCTTATAAATACTTTCTGGTATTAAAGATAATCTTTGCTTCTCGAGCCAAAGGTTGCAAGCTTGATTTTAAATATATCTATATATCTCTATAAAAAAAAAAAAAAAAAAATCCCCCTCTCCCACCTAGCGAGGTGGTATGTCTCATCTCAAGCTCGGGACCTCTACCAGAGGCCTGAGAGTTTGAGGGTTCTGCGCAGTAGCTTAGCTGTTCCTAGGACTGCACTATTCTGGACAGAGACCTCTGATGTTTTATCTGGAATCTGCTGTAGCCACTCTCCCAGTTTGGGGGTCACAGCCCTCAGTGCTCCAATTACCACTGGCACCACTGTTGCTCTTACTTTCCACATCTTTTCTAGCTCCTCTTTCAGACCTTGGTATTTCTCAAGCTTCTCGTGTTCCTTCTTCTTGATGTTGCTGTTGCTTGGGATTGCCACATCTATCAATGCAGCCTTCTTCTGCTGTTTGTCGATCAACACGATGGTTGGTTAGCCATCACCAGTTTGTCAGTCTGGATCTTGAAGTCCCACAGGATCTTAGCTCATTCTCAGTCATTCTCAACTACCTTAGGAGGTGTCTTCCATTTTGACCTTGGGACTTCCAGCCCATACTCATGGCAGATGTTCCTGTAAACTATGACAGCTACCTGGTTATGGCATTCCATGTACTCACTTCCTTCCTGCATCTTACACCCTGCTGTTATGTGCTGTACTGTCTCAATGCATTCTTGCACAGTCTGCACCTGGGGTCCTGCCTGGTGTGGTGACCCCAGCCTCTATTGATCTTGTACTGAGTGCCTGTTCTTGTGCCGCCATGATTAGTGCTTCTGTGCTGTCCTTCAGTCCAGCCTTTTCCAGCCACTGGTAGGATTTCTTGATATCAGCCACATCTTCTATTTGTCTGTGCTACATGCCGTGCAGCGGCTTGTCCCTCCATGAAGGTTCTTCATCTTCCTTGTCCTCACCCTCGGATTTCTGCTGCCTGAGGTATTCACTAAACCCTTCATCTTCGGAGGCCATCTTCCTGATGTACTCCTGGATCTTCTTCTTTTCATCCTGGACAGTGGTCTTGACACTCACTAGCCCTCGGCCTCCCTCGCTATGCTTGGTGTACAGTCTCAGGGTGCTGGATTTGGGGTGAAACCCTCCATGCATTGTAAGGAGCTTTCTTGTCTTGATGTCAGTGGCCTCTATCTCCTCCTTTGGCCAGTTTATTATACCAGCGGGGTATCTGATGACTGGCAGGGCGTATGTGTTGATGGCTCGGATCTTGTTTTTCCCCATTCAGCTGACTTTTCAGGACCTGCCTTACTCTTTGTAGGTATTTGGCTGTGGCGGACATCCTTGCTGCCTCCTCGTGGTTTTCGTATATATACCCCAAGGTATTTGTAGCTGTCCTGAACATCTGCAATGTGACCTTCTGGTAGTTCACTCCCCTCGGTTCTGATCATCTTCCCTCTTTTTGATACCATGCGACCACACTTGTCCAGTCCAAACGACATTCCAATGCCGTTGCTGTAGATCCTAGTCTGGATCAGTGAGTCAATGTCTCGCTCATTTCTGGCATACAGCTTGATGTCATCCATGTAGAGGAGGTGACTGATGGTTGTTCCACTTCGGAACCGGTATACGTAGCTGGTATTTGCGATGATCTGGCTGAGGGGGTTCAGGCCTATGCAGAACAGCAGCAGTGATAGTGCATCACCTTGGTATATGCCGCACTTGATGGTGACTTGTGCAATTGGCTTTGAGTTGGCTTCCAGACTTGCTTTCCACAACCCCACTGAGTTCTTGATGAAGGCTATTAGTGTCCTGTTGATGTTGTACATTTCCAAGCATTCAGGTCTTAGTCAGGTCTTGCAGTCTTGAGTGACAGCTCTATCAACCAGTAGCTGGTGCTTGGCTCCCCTGGTATTACTACCCATTCCTTTCTGGGCCCTGTCCATGTATTGAGCCATGTGCCTACTCATCTTAGCCACTATGATGCCTGACAGGAGCTTCCATGTTGTGCGGAGGCAGGTTATTAGCCGGTAGTTGGATGGGATTGTTCCCTTCTGGGGGTCCTTCATGATCAGGACTGTCCGTCCTTGGGTTAACCATTCTGGGTGGGTCCCATTCATCAGCAGTTGGTTCATTTGTGCTGCAGGCGTTCATGGAGTGCAGTTAGTTTCTTCAGCCAGTAGGTGTGGATCATGTGAGGGCCTGGTGCTGTCCAACTCTTCATACCTGCCACTCTTTCTTGGATGTCTGCCGTTGTAATGGTTACTGGTTCTTGTTCTGTGATCTGTTCTTAGATCCACTAGCCACTGAGCATTGGTGTTGTGGGATGCCTCTTTCTCCCATATGTTCCTCCAGTACTGTTCAGTCTCAGCCCTGGGTGGATCTGATCTTGTGTTATTACCCTGCCACTGAGAGTATAATTTGGATGGTTCGGTGGAGAACATCCGGTTTATTCTCCTGGCTTCTGCTTCTCCCTTGTATCTCTTTAGGCGGGGAGCCAGAGCGGTGAGTCTTTGTTTGGCAGTCTCCAGAGCCTCAGGTATCGACAGCTTGTTGAATTTCTTAGGTAGCCCCTTCCTTGCACCTTTCTGTAGCTCTGAGAGCTGACTAAACTCTCTTCGTGTTGCTTTGATCTTGACCTCTAGCCTTCTCCTCCATGGGGAGTAATGCTCTTTGTGGCGTTCATCTTATAACCAAGCATCTCTAGGATCACTGTTGCATACATCAGCTCATTGGTCTCGGTTATGGCTTTAGTAGGGATATTATGTGGTGCTGCATTCACATCTTCTAGCAGACTTTCAGAGGGTACTTTGTCACTTAGCCTTGGCAATCTTGGTCGTTGTACTTGGGGGTCCAGCTTAGTTATGATCTTCAATCGTAGGTCAGTCGCCCTTATGTTGAGTGATTCTGTGCCGTAAGGGCTTGTTGTTATTGGGGCTTGGGACCCAATCTCCGAGTGTGGGGATGATGATGATGATAACATCTCCCCGCTGACCTGTCGTCCTGGCTCCCCGAGCTGCCGTTTGCGGATGTTAGAACACTGAGCTAGAAGTTGTTTCTTTGTCAGTGTTGATGATGTGTTTCGAAGCATCCATATATCCCATAGTCTCTGCATATAACCCATCTCACTGGGATTGCTTGTATAGTAGCATTGCATCAGATCCATGTTTTCTGCCCTAGTCCATGAATGTCTTGTTCCAGTAGCCCATTTGTCATCAGGTTGCCCTGGTTCCCTAGCACCTGACGCGGACCTTGTTAACCCGGGCGACGTCCGAGGGACCTTGCCTAAGGGTCCACCTGGAGATTTATATAATAACTTTTTTGATTATCAATTAATTTATCAATTATTTTTACAACTGATCTATTAATCGTTCAAAAAGCATGGGAAATGGCCAATACGAGTTACCAGAGCTCATTTTCCCAATTTCTTTTGTCTATCGTTCCAAAATTCAAAAGGTATTCAATTCAGTGATGTAAAACAGAAAACAGCAGCATATTCTCCCAATTAAGAAGCTTATTAAACTACAAATGTTATTAATTTGTCCTTGTTAAATGATGATTCGTGAGTTATCTAATAAGTTTATAATTAATGAATCTAAGAATTGTTTCACTACTAAAGAATAGTGACACAAAAAAAACTGAACTTTACACCAACTTTGTGTCGGAAAGTAAACCTTGAAAACCTGAAATCTAACCCATTGGAAAATGCTTTACAGACTGTATGTCTTGTCTGTTTAATTATACTCCTGTCTCAAAGTTTGTCTATTCAGTTTCATTTTATTGTATTTGTTATATTTGTTTTTCATGCATTTGGAATTGTTTTGTTTTTTTGTTATGCATGGTCTGGTTTTGTTCTTCACTGAGCTGTCCTCCTAATCACCTGCTCATATGTTTTTCTCTCCCCTTTCCAAAGACTTTGCAGAAGTATAGAACAATAGCACACTGCAGACACAAAGGTATGTACAGTAGCACATAAAACCAAGATACATAATTAATATTCCCTGAAGAAAAGTAGAGCAAAAGTGTACTTCATAATCTGTTTTACATTGTTAAGTCGAGAGTTAATAAAGACAAGTAGATGGTGTAGTGGCAGAGAAATTGCTAGAAAACCCGGGTATTGATTTCACTTCATCACCAGCTGGTGTGAGTCACAAACAGGTGTTGTATAAAAACGCTTTTATATTTCATTTGGCCTGCTTAGTCTGTGGCGCGGGGGAGGAGAAATAGGAGGTGACACATCAGTGTCCAACTGAGTCATAAACAAAAAATATTTTGATATTCTTTAATTTGGTACCACAGGATCTCGAGCAGTAGCAAATGACTTAGAATGACATTTTTTTTCCATGTTCACATTTTTTCTCAATCTACAACCAGGACTTAGCACAGATCCAGATCAACAAGATTACAGTCTTTCATCATTAGAAGCAAGACAAGATCAATAGACAAAAAGGCTTAATAATTAATAGTAAGACAACAGACCTAGTAATATACGTGTGAGTAAGTTACACGATTTGTTAGGCGATATGCATTAATGTGTGCTCCACCATTTGTGTTACAAAGCAGACAAGATTAATTTGCCAACTGCAGCAACTGATGACTGCCAAATAAAACAATGGAGACATTTGAACACATTATTTATGATAGAGTCAGTCAGGGATGTGAATTAGCTGTAAAGAGGTTTTCTTTTATGGCATTTCCTATAAGGATACAAATATTGTATTGCTGTTATCTGATTTGATAATTACCACTTTTTCCTGTTCAGAGCTTGGAATAAATACATGAGAGACCATGTTCATGGTTGTAGTTAAGGCGTCCCTTGGGAAGCTGTGATGTGCAAGCAGCGACCCGAGTTAAATGGGAAAGAAACCATGCTTAACAGGAACAAGAATCTGACAGTGAGCCTGCAGGTGCTTTCAAGGAGTTAAAGCACCAATAACTATCTACTCAGGTATTTCAATCCTGTTTTTTTAGTAGTTTATAGAGTTGAAGAACAAAATCTTTAAGTAATACTCCACCCTTTTGTATCAAACACTCTCCATAGATTTGAAAGGTGCCCATAAAAACCTTCTAACCTTCAGTCCACTTGCATTTATGGGTACAATGAATTCCAATGGTGCACCAGTTTCACAGCAAAAATCAAAATGTCCACAGAAACTTCTCCAGTGCCCTTCTGTGTATTTGGTATTTTTGGCAAAATATGACTTTTATGTCAGTCCTCGTGTACAGTCGTCTGGAACTAGCAAGAGAGCTCACCCACTTCCTGTGCTTCTACTGGTCAGAGCTGCTATAAGTGCTGCTGAAAAGCACACTCATTATTTTTCTGCATTATAAAAGGTGGGGTAACTTGACTACACCATGACAAATACCATAATAGAGTGAACAACGGTACAGCATGTAATGTAACTAATGTTAGCTAGGTTGTGGATTAGCAACTACTTTAGCAGCTACTTGTTGCCGCAAAGCTATCTCAAGAGGACAAGACAGTCCCAGAGCAGCACAGCAGCTCCGGACAGCGGCACTCACAGCTCTCCTGCTGCTACAGCTAACATTACAACAACAGCATGTCTTGGCACACTATAAAGTAAGCTGTATGTCGCTCGCTGTATGTGCAATTCATTAAACATTACCTTACTGACACACACATCATGGCTGGCACTGCTGGATATTGTTGTGTGGCTCGTCCATTATATTTAATGTAAATTTATTTTCCGCAACACCGGCATGTGTGGAAGAACGGACAGCGGTGAAGTTAGTTTCAAGTTGGATATTTGTTTTACGTTGGACATTCGGTAGATGTCGAATTCCAACGTAAAGCTAACTTCACAGCAGTGCATAGCGCCGTTCTATCACCAAAATATTACGATAAAGTGTGGAATTTGCATCACAGTGATTTAAACAATGGAGCATAATTTTAAACAATAGAAGTTTTTCTATCATCAAACGACAGACATTAGAGGTGCTCCGATCAGGATTTTTTGGGCCAATCACCGATCACCAATTGCTGAAAGCAGCATCATCCGATACCGATCACTGATCACTGGGTCTATTTGGAGCCTTTTATTTATCATGTTGCATTATACAGTATACTGTATATTTATTTAATTGGTCCTAAAAACAATGTATTAAGTGTTAAAGTTAACAGATGATAAAGTATCATGAAATGTTTTATGTTGTTGTTGTTTAAGTTTATTTTATTGCCAGGAAACATGGGCAACAAATTCCGCTCAATCTGTGTTAGAGACTTAAACCATAGCAGCCTTTGCCTGGTTACTGTGAACATCTTACAGCTTAACAAATATAGCTTTCCTGTGGATAAAACTACAAAAACAGAACAAACAACATCTTTATAAATTTACTACAGCCATAAAAACTGCAACAAAAAAGGCTGTAGCCAAAATATTTAGGAGATAAAGGAGCACAGGCATCATGAGTCGATGATAAACTCTGAAGTAGCTGCTTTTTGTTCTGGAAAGCTCAGGCAGGTTCTGTGGGTTTTAGGGGGAGAGAGAGGAGTGGAGAGAGGAGCAGAGAGGGGGAGAAGGGCTACAGAGAGGAGTTATAACTGAAAATAAGTAATAATAAATAAAAAATAGGCTACAATTTAAATTCCATATTATACAGTCAATTGTTAATATTACATAGGCAACTATATTCATTCTAATTTCATATGGTTTGCCATTAGTAGGCTATAGGCCTTATATCATTTCAGTGGATTGTTTTCATTTTTAATCCTTGTGCAGGAAGCACAGTCTACATATCTTACATGCTGCCACCGACTTTACCAGAGGAGAGAATAGCAAACACTTTAAATACGGCCTGAAGGTTTTTATTTGATTTCATAAAGGTTAAAAAATACGGGAGATTTACGGGGAAAACGGGAGGGCTGACATGAGAGGAGTAGAGAGAGGAGTGGGGTAATGTGAGGCTACATCCACGCTGCTACGTTTTTAAAACCGTTTTATAGCGAAAACGATCTTCTTCAGCGTTTCAGCTGCGTATCAGAGTTGATCTCTGTCTATATTGGAACAACTGAAAACACACATCTAGTGGCCGTTCAGGTAGCTATACTGGGCATGCGCGTGCCAGTGTAAACATGAAGCAGATGGTCTACTCAGCAGTAGCAGACAATTTAGCGAAAGAAGAAAGTAATACAGACCAAGAACCATTCCAGGCTTTTTTCTTCTTTTTTTTTTTTGCATTGACCGACAACGAGGTGGAAATGTTACTGAAAGTAACACGGGAGTACGAGAGACGGCGGCGGAAAACAGACTGGGAGTTGTTGCAAAGTAAATACAGCAACATGCACAGTAGGCTAACTGTTAAGTGTTATTTACACAGTACGTATAGTTTAATAAAAATACCAAAACTAAAACTCTGTAAGTATCATCGTGTTTTTGCTTTGCATGACTGATAAGACCGACTCACAAAGCCAAATGTGAGTGTGTGTCATCCTTTTATAAAGTCCTCTGTTTTGTCCATCGGGTCCGCAGCGTTTTCAAACAAACATCTTCTGATTCACCGTTTTAATCATCTGGACGGGAAGCGGAAACGTAGCGAAAGGTCTCCGTTTTTGTAACGAAAACAGAGAGAGAGAGGCAGTCAGCTGATTGAGTGGCGCTGCTCTTTGCATCAGGAAACTCACACTGCAGGATGAGTCTCTCTCTCTCTCTGCCTGATGTGTCTGTTAAACTCCGGTTGCGGGTGGATTGTGAGAGAGATGAGCACAGCTGCGACAGTTTCACATGATCGCTCCTGCGTGTTGCTCCACTTGTCTGAATTCTGCTCAACTCTAATTGTAAATGATTATGTGGGCACATTAATCCCTTCTTGTCTGAGAAGGACTTTGGTGCTAGCTAGCTTAGAAAATGGCTCACACAGCGTAGTGAAACATTTTAGTTGCCGTTGAAAATTTGTCTGGCCAGTACTGCATCATCTGATCGGCTTTTCTTATCGGCCTTTTTAGGGACCACCGATCAATCTAGTTAAAGACATTATCGGCCGATTATGATCGGTGACCGATCGATTAGAGCACCTTTAATAGACATTGTCTATCGCACTACTGTGGAACCTCTCAGTTCATTTTCAATTTCCAAGAGGCGTTATTAACAGGAACAGACCTGGACCTACAAACAATCAGAGCCACAAAACGTGTGAGGTAGTGCTCGAGCATTTAGAAAGAGGAGAACTCGCAGGGAATAACAATCCCACCAATTGGTCCAGAGGCTTCGCTTGGATGATTGTTGGTTCAAGTCTTATTTTAGGATGAGTCAGGGACAGTTTGAAAATCTGCTGTCAATCATCAGGCCTAGTATCACAAAGCTTAGCACTAACTACTTGGGGCCGGATTTACTAACATCCCAAATAAAGAGTACTAAATTGCGTGTGCATTCTAAAATATTGCATGTATATATTAGTACCTTTTATGGGTGATTAACTAAGTACAACCGTCGTGCTGTGAACACGAATGAATTTCCCACGTGATCCATGCACTGCAGCTGGGGGCTCCTCGCAGCACCATGCAACTTTCTAAATTCTTCCATCCAATATTGTTCATTTCTCTACGTCTTCTTTCATTACGCCTGTCTCTGCTTCTCGCAACGATAACAGCAGCCATCTCTGCGCAACACTTGGCGGTTTGCATGTTCCTAACGTATTAAATACAGCTGCTGTTGCACTCACAAGAAATTGCTTTTAGGCTTGTTAGATCACATTGCTGTAGTAAATAAATGTATTTGCATGTTACTTTGCACAATAAAATTGAAACGCCCTAAATTGCATATTCATTAAGGCAAAAGTAGTAAATGAACAACAGGTGCTATCTTGCACTTTTGGAAGACGTCATTCTCCGTGCACACCGTTAGTAGATCAGCTTATGTGTTAATTTGCTGGTGATATCATGTTTGCATAAGTTTTTACTCACACAAACATTTAGTAAATCTGGCCCTTGGAGTCTTACCCAAATCTCTCCAAAAGTATTGCAGTAATTTGCCTCGAGGACTGTTGTTTCCTGTTCAAACTGTGGTAACAGTGGTTGATCAAAATCATAGAGCTCAGGGTATTCAGACGCCTCTCTCTGCAAAAAGCTCAATCTGTCTGATCGATTACTTGACCGATGGGAGAGTGAGAAAGTCATGCAGACAAACATTTTTAGTACTTCATGATAAATGACAGTATCTTATTTTCAGTTTCTACCTGTTAAATTCACACATGCAATACAAAAAAGTTTATAAAACATTTTTGAATAAACATTTGATGGGTTTTGAGTAGAAGTTTCCTCCTGCTTCAAGTAATTTGCTGAACCAGCCTAAATATGTTTTGGACATACCCCCTGTATACAGGTCTCAATAACAGTCAGTTTGAAAAAGACCTGATCCAAAATGCATTCGACAGGAACAGACCCAAAAAGAGAGAGAACACCAACACTAGCAGCAGCACAATGTGCAAGCAATTAACAGGCACTTTTCCTGCACTTCACAGTTCACACTCTCCATCTCACCTTAAAACAACACATTTTTCTCTTGTAATGATTATGGCACACCACATAATCAGATCTGACAGCAAGTCCTGTCATATCCACTAGTTCACAGACAAACCAAGGACCCACAGCAATAGAACCACACCCGACTCAATCAGACTGAAAATAAATTGGACCCCTGACATTTTTACTTAGTTTTCTTGCTTTAAACACAACAGAAAGTCTGTTTTGCTCTTTGAAAATTTGTCACTTCAGTTACAATATATAACTGGGTATTCAGATTCAGACACTATGCACTGTGAAAAAGGGCAATTAAAAGAATACACTAAATCAGCTGGTCCTGATAACTTGGAGCCTTATTTTCTAAAATTAGCATCTGATTTTATTGCACCACTTTTGACATATCTTTTTAATCTCTCCCTGGACACGAATGAAATTCCACTTATATGAAAATCTGCATGTGTTCTTCCTCTGTTAAAAGGGGGAGACCAGACAGAATTAAACAATTACAGACCCATCTTGAAATTGTCCATCCTGGCTAAGGTTATGGAAACTGGTGAATGAACAATTGAAAGAGTTTCTAACTACTAACAATATATTGTCTAATTCTCAATCAGGCTTTTGTGAAAAACGCAGCACAACTACAGCAGCCCTGAAAGTAGTAAATGATTTCATTGACTCTTTAGATAAAAAACAGGTAGTTCGCAGTGCGTGCAGGTAGATGGTTTAAATTCCAGCCCTCTTAGTGTATCCAAGGGTGTGCCCCAGGGGTCAGTGCTGGGACCACTCCTATTTATATTATATAAACATTCTTGATCAAAATGTCTCCAATGCAAATTTTCATTTCTATGCTGATGATACTGTGATATACTGCTCTGCATCTACACCAAACCAGGCTCTTTGTCCAGCCACAACTTGCTTTTGATACTGTACAACACACCTTGTTTGATGAACAAAACAAAACAAAAATCACAGAACCTTTCACACATCACTACTTCTCAGGGCTCCGAGATTGAGTCTGTTTCTCAATACAAGTATCTCGGTGTCCTAATTGATGATTCTCTCTCTTTTAAACCTCACATTCAGCAGTTAGCAAAAACACTGAAGCTGAAACTGGGTTTTTATTTTAGAAACAAGTCTTGTTTTTCCTTTGAGGCCAAAAGGAGACTTGTTGCTGCCACTTTCATGTCAGTGCTGGACTATGGCGATGTTATATACATGCATGCATCCTTTCAAAGCTTGAAACGGTTGGATACTGTTAACCACAGAGCTCTGAGGTTCAACACAAACTTTAGAGCCCTTACTCATCATTCATTGCTCCTTGTATGAGCGGGTTGGTTGGTCTGCATTGTCCACCCGTAGACTTAATCATTGGCACATTCTCATTTACAAGGCTATTCTTGGTCTGCTTCTCCCATACCTACAAACCTAAATCAAAAAGAAAGGCACAGTAAGATATTGTCTTCATTCTGAGGACTTATTACTACCATCTGTCCCTCAAGTCCGGACTGAATTGGGAAAGGGGGCGTTTAAGTATGCGGCCCCCTGCGCTTGGAATCGGCTGCAAAATGTCCTGAATCTCCAGGAGCCGGTTTCACTGGTAGCTTTTAAAGTACTTTTAAATGACATGGAGGCTGTACACACTGGCTGTAGATGTTATGAAATGATTATTCGGACGATCCTTGTTGTTTATCACTTGTGGTAAATATATATGAAATTTTGATATATTATGAACTTATAACTCACTATCTATTCCCATCATAAATGTTTTACGTTTATGTTATATGTTTTAATGTCTGCAACCTTGTTAATTGTGCTGCTGCCAGGATGCTCTTGGAAAAGAGATTTTTAATCTCAATAACTTTTCTTTCTGGTTAAATAAAAGGTAAAATAAAAATAAAAACTTATGGTTAAATATCTCATGCATTTGATCATAAAACGTTCTAAATAGTTCTGTGATGTTATTTTTAATTACCGTACAGGTTAGTTCCTTACAAACACATTTCTCTATTTCACAGAACATTTAGCTTTTTGTATTTTTTTGGTAGGATTTTGGAGTCAAGAGTTTATGTCTCAACCCACAGATAATGAAGAAAAGCAAGTTGAGAAATAAATGTGATCAGATTTCATTTTCATGCAATGATTGTTATCAGCTTTGGCACTGATGTGGGAGTAACAGCAAAACATATTTGTCTTTTATCGACAATGTGCGCACACGCAAACACAATCACACACACAGAGGGAAAAAAGGATGGAGGGAATGGAAGATGAAGAGAAAGTGCATGAGCTGTTGATTGTCAGCATACTTTCATGTATACTTGGAAACACAACCACACTCTCACCCACACTGTCGCAAACAAAACCATGGTGAGGTAAAAATAGCCTTTGTAACAGTATTAGCGCACACAGCCAATTAACTGGTATTGTGTTTAGAGGCTTCTAGCACTCCAGAGGCTACACAATCCACCAGCGAGAATACAGAGCCGTTAGCTAAAACAGAGATCAGCTTTTGTTTTAGATGCAGAAAGGAGATAAAGGAGAAATTCCCACTCAAAACTGTTACACATAGCATAATCAATCTGGAACATTCAGTGCAGTACAGGAGACTTTAATGCTGTAATTTTCCCTTTTGGTCTACTTGCCACCAATCTGCCTTATCTGGTGCTGCTTGTACATTTTCCAAAAATGCCATTCGACAACCCCGGGAGGACAGACAAGAACCTTTTATTCAGCTTTGGGTTTTTCGTGTTCACAAAGACAGCGATAAAATTGACATAACAGAAAAGAGAGGCCCTTTCTCAATACCTACACTTTTATACTACTATGCACCATGAAGTTTCCCATGGCTGACAAATGTACACACATTTGATCTGCCAGTACTCTACTGCTTTGGCACAGTATTCAGAATTACATTCAGACAAATAAACAGCAGTGTGTTAAAAAGGCAAGGGGCTGCGTAGGTGTAGGCATGCTGTTTCCAGTTTCCATGAGATGAAGACAAAGACCAAGTTGAGAAACCATGAGTGTCAAGGCTTACAAGATACTTAAATACTGCACAGTTCACTATGAAGAAGGTTTTTTACAACTCTAGATATTATAGTGACAATCATGTTATCATTTGTTGCAACATTCACAGTCTATACAGTAGAATAAAACCTTTCACGTTCAAATGTAATCCACCTAGAATTCACAGTTGCACATGTTTGATTGGCCAGTGTATTGTATTGCCCAGTGACATCACATGGTCACAAGTGTGTCTCACAATCCATTACATTTTATGTCAAGAGGAATATTTTTCCCCAAATGAAGCCCTTGAGTCAAACCTACCTTGGGAAGAGGGAAGGACAAGTCCGTCAGGATCTTTACGGGTCAACCATCTCTAGTACCGAATGTAGTTCCCCTTAAGTGTTGGTAAATACCTACGAAATACGTAGAGCGGTATCATTATAACAACACATAACAGTTGCCACCTTTAAATGAGCACATTGTTATGGCAGAAAATTGTGTCCTCTTTTATGTATGATCTTTTAATATTATTTATTATTATTATTATTACTATTCTCGTTATGGCTTATAGATACATGTATAGTGTTTTTTATCCTTAACCTTTCCTCTCCTATACTCCTTATGTTAGTCTGTCCACATTTACTGGGGTTTAGGTCAGAGCTGTGAGATTGTTTTGGTGTTTTCCTCTCTTGTTGTTCCTCTCCTCTCCTGGAATGTTCATTCAAAGCCGAGAGAGGATCTCTGATCCCCAAAACATAGAAACCTAGACTGTGTAAATGATGATGCATCCCTTTGCTCGAGGCCAGACGCCCGAAGCCGCCTCAGGCGGCAGGTCTCTGGACCAGCTGTATACATGTTTAAGTACTTCTCTGTGTATTCTCTTTTGTTAAATAAATTCTTCAAAGATTCAACGGTTGGTTGTAACTCAATTCTTTGCTCAACCCCTTACCAGGAATATAATTTCCACCACACACATCACTGGTCATATTGCTGTCATCATGTTCTTTGCTAGTTCTACACAACATAATGACATTTGCAGGAGAAACTTCTTAATAACAAACTTGAAATGTTAAATTTTGCTGCCATTTCTTAACAAAAGTTTACTGCCACAAATAGAGTAAACAAGGGTCCTAGAAAAAAGTGATCGTCCGGGGAAAACTGATGTCACCCAGTCTCTTCAATCACTTTCTGGCAAGTGAAATACAGCATTTTATGGGTTGTATTGTCCATTTAAAGGTATTCTAACAGGTAACATGTACTAGGTAAGCTATAATCTATCAAATATAACTCTTCCGAATGAATGAAAGGTGGTGATGGGAAAGACTCCATCTCATGACATTCAAAAAAACAACATAAAAAATGCTGTTCCACAGTCCATCTTAAAAACATTACTTATGTCAAGTAAACCCTCTTCCCCTCAAAAAAACAGCTTTGATTTCCGTGCAACAGGAGTTACCTGATGTTGGTTTGTCATAAGTTTTATGGCTTTGTAGGACGTGAAGACTAGCTGGAAATGTTTGGCAATTTTCAGGGCAGCTAACAGGACAGACCGTTTCCTACCAATACAATATTATGTGGCTGCAGTACCGGAGGCTGCAGTTTCAGGACCGCAGTTCTTTTGCGACAGCGCCATCTAGTGGAGTGGTGGTGGTAATGCACAGCAACACGAAGGAGGTTAACCCTGTCTGCTAGCACGTCGGCCTGTGCGCAGCTGTAGGATTAACATGTGTTGTGCCGAATTCTGCCTGCCGAGAATCGCACGCACCTCGCGGGTGATAACGGTCATTTATGCTGAGAAAAAAGGTGGATGCAAATCTCGGCAGGTAGCCTAAAAAATTTGATCTGCCTAATTATGCATCCACCTCTTTAGGTCCTTTTCAGAGACTTAGCTGTGCTCATTAATCAAACGGCGTTATCACCACATAGCCTATATTTAGGCTACTGAATGTCAAGGAATGGTCCTTCTTCTAAGTGTATTAAAATATTAAAGACTCTAAAGGTTCATAAAATATGTACTTAGAATCATTTAACACCATTGATGGACCCCACAAAGAATATTATAGCGTTTAAAAGAAGATTTAGGAGGTGCATGCAATTCTCGGCAGGCAGGCAAAATTCGGCATAACACCGGTCCACGTGCATATAATCAATAACTTAAATTTAGGCGCACACTTGGTGATGGTTGTGGTAAGGACAACTGGCTTCTGATGTCATCCAGTCTCTGGCAAGTGAAATACAGCATTTTATGGGCTGTATTGGCCATTTAAAGGTTTTTTAACAGGTAAAAAAGAGTGGATTGGTTGGTAGGCCTACACAGCAAGAAAAATAAGGTAGAGTCGTAAGGATAATTGCAAAATTGTCTTTTATATCTAAGTCGGCGGTAATGTTAATGTCATGTTAATTATACCCTACACTCCGTTTTCCAAATATAAACAAAGATATTAGACATAGGCCTACCGACATTCACTTTTCAGCATCACACCTGTCCTAGGATTGCGGTCCTGAAACTGCAACCTCCGGTACTGCGTCGGAAACATTTGTTTCCACAGGGAAAATTCATTTGAATACCCCCTTAAATGGTAATGACAACTCGATCAAAGTTTTGCTACAAAAAGCCATTAAGTTCTTAAAAGAACTCCAGCACAGAAAACATTTTTAAATATGTTAGATGTTAGCGGTGTCTTTTGCAATGCATGTGTATGGCAAACGTTAACTGGGAACTATTTTCGACTGTGTCCAACATGACAAACTCGACACTAGGTGCAGCACATCTTTCGCTAATATTTTCAATTTATTAACTAATTAAACTAGTGAAACTAGTGAAAAACACAATCTGTCAGAACCCAGTGTCTTGTTTTTTCCAACTGTAAAGACAAAAACAACGCATTTACAATGAAAATCTGAATATCCTCACATTTAATAAGCTGATACCAATTAATGCATTTTTGCTTTGTAAATTCTCAGACAATTATTGTGTTTTTTCCGAATCATTGTTTCAGCACTTCATAGAAGTCGAGACAGAAACAGTCCCCTCTCAGTTTGATCTCATTCACTTTCACTGTACTTTGTCATTTTTATTGAGTTTTTCCCCATAAGAAGAACCCCTTACTGTTCCCGAAACTCCAGATGAAAGTGACCACTGGTGTTGTTGTCATTATTATTGAGTTTCCAAGTTGTCACTAAACGCAAAAATATAAAACCCTGTTTCCTGCACTGTCACGGGAAAGTCAATTGAGCTGCGTGAGGACAGTTTGCTCTGATATCGCGTTGGGAACTGCTGATTGTTTGGTTTACCACCTGTGGTCTGAAGCCTGAAGAAGATTGCCAGCCACCCGCTGTGCAGCACTGCTGAGTGAGTGATGGCTGTGTGTGTGTCAGAAAAATATCCAAGTGTGTGTCTGTGAGGAAGAGATTATATGTGTGGAGTGTGGAAGGAAACAGAGTTTATGAAAGCTGTATATGTGTGGGACTTTTAGTTTAACTCTTGAAGTTGAGTGTGAGTGTGTGTATGTGTCTGTTTGCAGCTGTGTAGGCATAGAGTGTGTTTGTGCATCAAAAGGTGTGTGTTATCTGTGCAGGTGTGTGTGTGTGTGTGCGCTGTTTCAGTTATGTGTGAGCATCAGAAATCTTTCATCACAGCAAGGTGCGCGAGGATGAGATAGAGAGACTTCGAATAGGCAACAAAAGCAATAACAGCACAATCTTTGTAGTTTATGGGTCTGAAATTGAATTTGTGCATCAAACGTGTTCACCTGCCATGTCAAAGCGGGTCACGTCATTTCAGCTCTGCCGGTGTTTTAATCTCCGAACCTCCGGCGAACCCCAGCTCACCCATCTCACCGGCTGACCCCAAAATGGCTGCAGCAAAGCCATTAAACTGTCTCGTCCAATTACGGAGCCACTTTATCTGACACACGCACGCGGCCATATTCCGCTGCAGCCGGTCACTAGCTGCTCAGTGACGTCTGTTAATACACTGTGATTCACCCTCACCAGCAACTATCATAAAGCTTTAATGTCTTTAATGAGTGTGTGTGTGTGTGTGTGTGCGCGCGCCTGGTGTCTTGCTTTTTTGTCTCAGTTGCTGTTTCAGTTGGTGTCTCGGTTGTTCAATTCAAGTCAGTTCAATTCAGTTCACTTTTGTTTCAATTTCGTTCAGATCAGTTTGGTTTAGACGAGTTCGGTTCAACTCAATTTGAGTTGATTTGAAATAAAACAGAAATGTACCATGTCTGTAGCCATAGCTCAATTGAATTACCAATTGAATTTACAAAAACAAACTCACTGAGGTTTTGTAGTTACAATTGGTAAACATAACATTATAAAACAATAACATGATATAATTATATCATCATTATACAATTCCAATGATATGAGCAATTTAATTAATTAGGCTAATTCCCCTATGCCAAACAAAAATAAAAGCTTAACCCTTAATTATACAAGGGCTGTACAAACACACTAAACTGTATTACATGTATCAGCATTTAATATTTACAGAGAGACCTGTGGTTCTCAAACTGTGGGTCAGGCAGTCCTGGTGTCAAATAGCAGAGCAAGCATGATCATGGGGGAAAATGTCCAGTTTAGCTAAAGTTAAGTACAGGGGATTCTTCATAATTCAGGTTAGAGAGATTCATTGAGACAATAAAAAGATGGACACATTTTTTACAATAAAAGTAAAAACAGATGATTGTCAGAATAATCTCATCATTTAAAAACAAAAGTCTATCTTTCTCAGTGTGTCAGAAGAGCTTTGATTTTTGTGGCTAATAAAAGTTTAGGCAGCTTGGACACAAGGATTAGCATTTTTTTTAATTTGTAAAACAGTGGGAGAAAAACATCCAGCCATCTGGTTATTTGAATAGATTTAGGATGACTCAAGCTGAAATTTGGAGATCCATTAGAATAGACAACCAAGGTAATTCATATAATTATAGCCTAAACTGTATAAATTCTCACATTTTACAGTAGGCCTATATTATTACATCATATTAATGCACATCCACAAAAAATCAGTAAATAAACAAAATAAAGACACCTGATCCCTCTTCACCATGGATTTAAAATCATCCCACTTAATGTAATAATAATAATCTGTACTGCCAGCAGTTTACAAAATGAAGTGCATGTCTGAACGGGCTTTTGTGTCTCATACTATCATAGTCTTTATTGCTACAGTTTATATCTCCGTGTCTGTCTATCTTTCTCTGTTTCTTCCTGTTCTCAGTCTCTCTGTCTCGTCAGTCTCATTTTCTTAATTCCATCGACTCCCTTCCTCTTTCCTATCTCGTTCATTCTTCTCTTGTGGCGATCTGTCCCTTCCGACTTCCTCAGAGAAAATGGAAATGTAATTCTATTCAATTAATCCATCATCCCGCTCTCTTTGCCCCCCCCCCCCCCCCCTCTCGCTTTCTTTCTTTCTTCTCCGTGCTTGACTTTGTCCCCCAGACTACCCTTTAGCTATCACCACATAAAAGGTAGTCTAACAGTACAATGTTATCATAACAGTTGTATCAATCAGACACTGCTGCTCATCCACCATTGAAATGGTTTTGACAGTAATTGATGCCTTACCCAGCTGCACACAAAAGGCAATTGGGGAACAGCACTGCCTTTTTTTGTCAGATGCAATTGCACCATTGGTGAGAACCTTTTCTGTATTTGAACTTCTCTTGCGAATTGTTGGAAACAGACTAAATTTGAGGAAAACAACCAAGTATTGTTGAAAGGTCCTTATTATCCTGATGCCTGAGTGGTCTCCAAGTGCCAGCTTACTTGTTTGCTTTTTGGCATCACACTGCGCCGTCAGTGCTTCTCTCTTCCACGTTTCTTCCCTGACTTAATGGGACACTAGAGGATAAAGGACAGCAGGCAGAGTGTCCACTAAGCGGAAAGGACCTGATCACGCTCCTGCCTGGTTTGTTTATTTTAAAATAGCTTTACCTGCCTTTTCTCCCAATCTCCTGCTCTGTTTACTTTGCTTTATCTGTCATACGTGATCCCTCGAGGCACAGGGATGGTTCAGGTATACTGTTCTATAACACAAAGCATAGATTTGAGTGATTTGTATCATTACGTATCTCTAGTACTGATTTTTTCCAATATGTCAACCAGAAATGAGACGCAGTCCTCATCAAAGATACTATCATCTGGCCCTTGTTTGAAAGACTGTCTCTCTCAAATGGTGGCGCTGGATGACTCATACAGTCTGTATTTGCAGTTGTACCAGTGTCATGAGTATCAGCAAAATCTTTCAAATATTGTATAAGGAAGATATTGTGCTTCTATCCAGCATAAACAGACAGCTTATCTAAACTGATTATCTTGGTCCAGCAAAAACTTCCAGTTCGGCCATTTGATGTTGATGTTATTGTTGTAAAAGACAACTGACACTATCGGTCACCTAAAGGAAAGGAGGACCAAACTGCCAGGCTCAAACTGTCAAAAACAGATGGGGATTAATGGGGGAGAATATATTTACTTTACAAACAATAAGAAATATGGCAGAATGGCACTTGAAGTTAGCAATGATGCCAGGTGGTGGAGACCCAGTGGAGCTTGGTTTATGTCTCCATATAGACAACAACACATAATGTAGGTGTAAAGATGCACAGCATGTGTATACAATTCCAGAGTGAGCACATGTTTGAAAAAGCAAAGTTTCTGAGTACGCAGCCAGGATATGTGCTGTTTATTAAAGGAATAGATTAATGTTTTGGAACATGCAACATTCTTGCATATTGTCAGATACCAATCTCATATTCGACAGTAACTATGTAGCTGTAGCCAGCAGCCAGTTCACTTAGCTTAGCATAAAGACTGAAAACAGCTAGCTTGGCCCTGGTCAAAGGAAACAAAATCCACCCACAAGCACTTCTAAAGTTCATAATTAACATTGTATATCTCTTTGTTTAATCTGTACAGAGTGTAAAAGTTCACTGTTTTATGGCCGTGAGCAGTGACTTCATGGAGTCTCTGCTGACTGCCAAATCTCAATAATATTTACTGAACAGCAACTCCCTTGATGGCTATAGTTGTTAAGGTCATTCTCCATCTCTAAGTCATTTCATTCCCTATCATCTCTGTCACTGCCCAATAAAGTCATAAATGTCTAAAGATTAAAAAAAGATAAGTATAACAGCAGTTATTGTATAATGTAGTGTAAAGTTAGTGGTGTGTGTGTGCATGTGTGTGTTAATGTATGTGAGTCACATATACTGTTAACTTGCATTTTAAAAGTATATCTTTTCATGACAAAATTACACAAAATGAGTAAAATCCAACTAGTTACTAACTTGTGATCTGCCTGCTAATCACTTTTATGATAATTATCTGATGTTGCTGTCTACCCGGATAGAAAACATTTATTATTTATGTGACAAGCTGGACCTGTAAGAAGTACATGACTGTCAGTGAAATAACCCAACTATTTTATCTAAATCTTTCCAAAGAAGACATTTTGGAGATGCACTGTTGCTGGCGCTGCGCATACTAACTGCTTCTTGTCCCTCCAAGCAGACTGAGCTGAGTTGTTTGCAGCGCCAAACCACTTAGTTGCAAAGTTCTGCAGTGGCTTCAGTGTCTGAGCAGCTCATCCTGCAGCAGACTGACAGATAATTGCCACAGAGACTCGTGTGTCCCCACAGCTATCAGGCTGCACCTTAACAGGTCCGAAACAGACACCGTTAACAAACCAGAGCTGGGCACACTGGACACGAACTGGGATTGTTCCATTATGTTCACTCTTTTTTCACTCTCTTCATCTATTTCATCTCTCTGTCTGCTCGTCTTTCTCCAACTCCAACTCTCAAAAAGTCATCTATCCATCTAGGGCGCAGCAAAGTGTCAAATTTTCTAAATCAAATTTTTACCTTTTTTTTTCAGTATGACTTAAAATCAACTAACCAATCTAGTAATGTTAGTAGGTTAACATTAGCAAGGGGGGTTCAACAAAATGAGTGGAGTTTATTGCAAAATAATTTATGGGATGAGCTGAACCACAGATTGATGATAAGAGAGCATATCCGAGGGAGAGTTTCCCCTTTGAAATATTAATTCAATTTAACATGTTCAGCCTTGGGTTTCTTTGTCTTGCTAATTTGCTGATGTCCCCCTACACTGGAAAGCCATGTTTCTGCCTCACAGGAAAGTCTATTCTAGATCAGAGCCTGTAGTTAGACACTCTCGGGATGTGCTGAGCAGAGCTGCAAACTCTCCGGAGGATCAGTTTCTGCTGGAGCTTCCTGTTGGATCAACAAAGTGATGCAGACTAAATTGTCTATCTGTCTCATTCATACAGACACCCTTTAGTGTTGATCACTGAAGCAGGAATGTCAGATATCTCGTTTGATAGCGATGAGATGACAGGAAGCAGACGGGAGGGACGAGGGACACAATGACAAAGGTCACGTGCCGGAAGAGTTTATGGAAGAGTTTATTCACCAATCAAAGAGTCATTACTTCATGATGTTTTCACGTACTGTTATTCAAATTCAGACTCTATCTGTGATATCAACTTGTCAGTCAAGAACCTAAGATGGTAATCCTTGAGTTATTTGTTTTATCCACACCCTAATTTGATCAGTGCTCTTTTATGTAAATGATCATTAATGCGCAGTATGATGTCTTTCTTTTTGAGGAAGTTGATTAGCTGCCTTAGATTCAGATTCAGATTAATTCTTTATTGTCCTCAGTGGAGGAAATTTTTTTCACAGTCTGTAGAAAGCGAGCACCTTCAACATGAATTCTACACATAAACTACATATAGTACACAGACATGTACATATATATACATATGTAGATATTAGACATTAACTTGTCTGTGAGTTTAACGCTCTTATAGCTCAGGGTACAAACTTTTCCCAAAGCGTGCCTTTTTGTAGAGCAGCTGTCTGTATCTACAGCCAGATGGGAGAAGGGTGAAGCACGAGTTGAGAGGTGGGATTTTGTACTATGTTAGTTGCTCTGTGAGCAGTGGCAGTATTACAGTTTTCTCAAATGCTTAAACACATTTCTTGAAATTATCTTTTTCTCAAAACTCTAAACACAAATTCACAACTTCTCACCCAATTCCCCAAACATCCTATTTTCAGGTCAAATGAAACTCTCCACTCAAAACCATTCAATCTTGCTGAAAAACCAAACTTTGCCCTCAGACATAACACACAAGCCCTCAAAAACACACACACTATGACACAGTCTTTCACACTGGTGAGATAAATTCAAAACAATACTGCAAACTGTTATAAGAAATGTTGCTTGTGATTCTCCCCCTCAAAAACCTTTTCACATGATGAACACAAAAGAAACAACAAATGTAAACATTTGCACATTTTTTATTCCTTAGTGTACTGTACAGTACACACACTACAACTCCATACTCCTGCTCCGCCTCCTCCTACTCTTCATCTTCCTCCTATCCAATCTCTTCCTCCAACTCCTAATGTTCCTCTTCCTTCACCTCTTACTCCTCGCCATATTGCTCTTCCTCCTTATCTCCTCCTTCTCCTCTATGGTGTCTTCTCTACCTTTTCCTTCACATCTCTCTGGATCCATTGTTCCAAAAATGAATGAACTGACTCTGGTCCTTTTATATATCTACTGAAGCTTCTGATTGGTGTGTTATCAATTTCGATGTTTGTGTTTCCATCTGGGTAGCTGTGTGCTAATTGAGCTCAACCTGTGCTGACTTGAGTGAACAATATTGAATGTTGTTCTCTCCCAATAACCTCATGGTGCAGGCAATGAGAAATGAAGGGATTTGTATGTAGAGTTTAGAGAAATGCGTGTTCTTTTTGAAGAATTAGAGTTATGGTTATGACATTTAGTTCAAAAGCCTGGTTATAGTGTTTAAGCATTGAGAAAAACTGTAATGAGGGCTGGCAGGGGGAGTGGGAAGACCTATTATTTTGGAGGAAGTGTTAGTGATTTTCTCTAACTATACTTGCAAATATGTCCTCCTGAACCTGCACATCTCCCCAGATTAAATTGAATCTCACAGAGGCAACTGCAATGCTTGTGAACAAGTGATGCTTGCCAATTCGTAAGTATATAAATAAGTTTATCGTCATTAAATTTCCCTCAAATGGCCATCAAAGTGTAAAAAACAGTCATTAACTTAAGCAAGTTTTTGCAATTTTACAAGTTGAGAATCATATGGTTGTAGGAATACAGCAGTGCAAAAGTTGTGTCTATGAATTTGGACAAAGAAGGCTGCATTTCAATGTGTCTACATTTGTTGGGACAAACCTTATTCATCCGTTATGATGTATTAAATCTTATGTGGTTGCAGCCTCTCAACGGGATGCAGCATTTCTGTCTTTTCTGCACTGGTAATTACTGCTCATGCTAACACCAGTTCTACTGCGTTTACTGTGAACCAAGTGTGGTTTGTACTGTCAGCAATGGAAAATTAACTTCATGGGAACAGAGGGTTTTCCCCAGTGTGTTCCACAATATATATCTCTATGTGGAGTCTAGTTGAAG
>NW_024042014.1:0-25778 GCF_014851395.1 Micropterus salmoides | reverse complement strand
TGGGAAAACAATGACTCTAAACATGCACTGAATAGTATTAATTCTACAAATCAGCAGCTTTAAGAAATGTTTGCAGGTGGAGAGAAGATTTCCAAAGCAGAATATGGCAGTGTTGCAAGGTGGTCGCCTGTGTTAAAACCCCTGGTGGTTTGTGGTGGCGCCAACGTCAACTCAGCCGCCACCTGCTGCCATCAGAACAGAACGATCTCCACACAAACAGTCTGACTTGCTGACTCAGCCCAATGGGTGGTGCCAGGAATCCTCCCTGTCAAACTGTTTCTTTTAATAATTGGAAATAATGATTCTTAAATGTTCTTTTCTCTCACTCTTTCAGGACTGTCCTTTATATGTGTTTAGCTCACACACAAACTCCTGGCGTCCAAACGTGGCACAGCCGTGAATTTCTACAACATGCCACATGTTCATCTAACAGACATTTAAAAAGAGGAGCCATTTGGCTCCAGAGTGCTCATTAAAAAACATCATATGAGATCATTAAATTTATTTGCCACCTCACATCTGCCAGCAGCAGTGTCAGTGGATTCACTGAGAAAAGCAGGCCTTTAAATTGGAAAGATGTATGTATGATTCAACTTAATATAGATTGATTCTTGGGTCAGAACAATTATGGAAGAATTAATGTTGACACATTTTGTGCTGAGACGTTAATGCAGTAAAAGAGATGACCACAGGACATAAAAGTGACGCCAAACCTCTTTATGCATCAAATTCCACATCCCTCCTCAGGTCTGGTTGTAATTAGTCTTTCACATGTAAACAGTCAAGAGCCATCACGTGTCACGCCAGAAAGAGATCTGAGGACAATTAAGTAGCGTGTAGCTAGTGTCAGTGCTCTGGAGGATTGTATTTTCAATTACCATTTCTCAAAATTTCACATTGCTTGTGGAAATGGTTTATTAGCAAGCAAACTGAATTTAATTTCAGCTGGTGAGGAAAGTCATGTCATTCTACAAAATTAGACTGTTTTACAGTCTTTGGGATGTGTGTTAATGTTGCCTCAATAGGCCAAGCTATAATTGTGTCTGTAACTTAGGGTGGGTTACATTTTATGTTTGGTAATTTTATGAGGTTGCTTGTTCAAGTTGTTGTTAGTATGATTTTTTCTGTAAGTGACAAGCTAAGTTTTCGCTTTATGTAGATCTTTCACTGTTTTTTCAACCGCAAACTGCCTTTTATCTCCTTATCTATTATCAACTTAAAACTCATTGCACTGTACATGTGTGTGTAGGTGACAAACACACTAGCACAGTTCCAGAAATAGACACTTTAACATTCACATGCACTCTCCTCCCAAAATGTGTGCACTCTCTCTCATCTTCTCTTCATCACGCATTTTCTGAGTCCAGCACAAAGAGAGTGTCAACATTACGTCTAATTTTGCTAATTTCACTTTCGCTCAGCCAGGAACGTCTTGCCTGTTTGGAGAGATTAAGTCATCATGTCCCTACATAACCTATTTTTTCTTCATGCAAATACAAAAAACGACCAGACACACACTTAAACGCACTTACACCACTTCTTCGTTACACCACATGACGTTACGGTTCGCAGAAAACTCAAAATCTTCCCTTCAAATTTACAGACGGATTTAGGAAAAAGAGACTTTAACAAGCATAAATTTAGCTGAGTAAAGCCAGATATCCCAGAAACACCACACAGGCTTCTTGGAACAGATACAGAAGCTTAGAGACCCAAAACATTAATGCTGTAGATCTGGAAATACTTCCAGTGCAGTAAATACATCTGTATATCCCACATATGTTCACTATCAGCGTAAAATCACATACAAACATAACACACAGAAATCTCTCTATCGCCATGATCTAAGCAATGACATCAACCCCTTCACTCCGTCCTGTCCTACATGCTGCTTCTATAAAGTAGGCTTTTACTGTCTTGTCATCGCCTCCTTCCTTCAACACTCCAACCATCACTTCCATGCAACTAGCATTTACAATGTTTGGGGTATTAGGTATTATAGCAGTGCTGCCACTTTATAAAAGTTTATTCTCACATAAAAAAGGTTAAAAAGGGGTGTCAGAAGAAGACAAAAACTTCATTACTTTCATTCAGTGAACTGAATACTTGATGATCAAGATTACATATCTCAACAATCCTGTTAACACAACCCAAAACATCTGAGAAAATCTCGATGGCAGACCAATTTATACTTAGTAGAGATGCAAATGTTACAAAACGCCAGTTTAGAGTCACTTCTTTGATTTATGTGCCCTAGATATGTTTCCAGGTGTGTCTGCACACAAACTGTAACTACAGCTAAAATGTGAAAACATGGAACTTCTGGGTTCTTTCTATAGAAGGTCATTCCTAAATTCCCTTTAAAGCATGATGGCACTTAACAAATCAATTTGATATTCAGAACATCCATCCACTACATACACTAATGTGATAAAAGCATCAAACAGTAAATAATCAGCACAATTATGAGATGATGATGATATGAGTGAAAAAATGCCACAGGACTAAAACCACATCGTGTCTCAGCTATCAAGCTGGACGTCTTCCCTCACTCCGCTAAAAGAGGGAAAGCTATTAGCCTGCTACTCGGGTATCATTACATGAGCAGGAGAACCCTGGCTTCTCCAGAGAACCGAGTAACCTACATTTCTCCTCCATCTTCTGTTACAGCGAGTATGAGAGGAAAAAAGAGAAAGAGGGAGGATAGTCATCCATGTGTCAGGATAGCATGAAGTTTTTATCCAGTTATAAATATAAGATACCGTGGCCAGATTTTCCTCCATCTCTGTGACATTTAATGACCAGGGTTTTTTCAGAAGACAGAGCTTTTTTCAAGCATGTGCACCTTAATCAAAGCCAGATAGAAGACCACGATGACACATGAGTACCCAAGAAAATGTCAGCATGCAAAATGGACACATCTGCTGCTGTGGCTAGAATACAAGATAAAATGTTTTATCATCTAACACTAATGTCAGTAACAACACAATTCTGCTTTTTGTTTCTGTCTTTTGAGTAACAAAGATGTGAGTTTCTGTACTTTAGAGCAGGAGATGCACCACCTCTTCTCTCTATCTTATTTTCTGTTAGCTCACCACAGGCACAGGTACTCTAATTATCTACCTTTCTTTGCAACATATTCTCCTTTGCAATTCTCACATGAACTATTTGTGGTAAGCGTCATCTGTAAATCATAGGGCGTCTAGATGCAACATCTTTTTTTGTACGTGTGCTGCTGGACAAAAAGTGATGCAGTGGGTTAAAGTTCTTTCTTTGATCTTCTCATATAGTGAGGGTTTAGGTTCCTGAACAAAAATCACTAAGACATCAACTCTTTTTCTCAGAAAAGTTTAACAGACGTTACTTTTCTTGGCTTCTGTCAGTTGTTACCTCCCTTCAGATGGATTTTAGCATAAATTTAAATGCCCTGATGCATTGCCTAGACTCTTTTCCCCTGGGCACGTTCACTCTTCCAGCAACATCCTGTTTCACACTCTTACACACATCTTCCACTGGAAGCTTCCCACAACAACTAGAGTCTTCGACATTTTGCCACTCAGCAGCTCCACTCAACAGCAGCAGACTGGCAGTGCTTAGTTTGCTCAAAGGCACACTGAACGTATCAAAAGACAGAGGGACTTAAGACTTATTGCCAGTGTGAGATTGTTTCCCTTACCTGCAACACGAACCACCGCCCTCTCTGCCGGGTCCAGCACCGAGTCCTGGCTTTTCCTCTTTCTCTCTCATGTTTGGACAGGTTCCACGGCAAAGTGTCTCCGGGCGGCCCCACAGATCCTGATGGACACGGGGACAACGACCCCCTGAACGCTCGCTACGGAAGGACGGCTCGCTGGCGCAAGAGCGCTCGCTTAGAGTGTCATCATCCGACGACTCCATCTCACTTTAGGGCTGCAGGGAGGACCGGGATGAGGAAGAGAAGGAGAGAGATCAAGGGAGGATAGATTGAGGGATGGAAGGAGAGAGGGATGTAGAGCAGTGGGGGAAGGGAAGAAAGAAGGTCAAAGAAGGGAGGAGGAAGAAGAATTTCAGGGAAAGAGAAGAAGGAGCTTTAGACCAAGTGGAGACACTGTATAATTCATTGCTGGTTTAAACTGTAATCACACAGGGGTCATGAATGATGCAAACATTCACCGTAACAGCACAACAGTTATAAAGCAGTGATCAAAAAGACGAAAAGGAGGAGAGAAACAACTAGGTTAAGTTAGTCATCGTGTCTAGACAACGTTAAAGAGTTTGGAGGCCAGAGGAAACTACTGAAGAGCTCTAAGGAGGAGACGAAAGAGGAAGAGAGCACATGACAGCAGAGATCATGGTACAGATGACAGAGGCCAGCTTAGAGGACCAATGGTGTGTTGAGTAACTTTAAGTTAAAACATGGATACAATTTAATTAAAAAAAGAGCCAAACAAACCTTAGCCTATAACATAACAACCTATTTGAAAATGATTGATATACCTGACTTACATATTTTCCCATCACTGCAGTAAATTAATCAGCTGCATAGTTCCCGACATTCCTTTTCACAATTTTTGGCCATTGTAGTGACGAGGCTCTGTGTGGACATGTTGGTCGGTCTGTGCTTCACTGAAATATCTCAAGAAGTTTTGCGCACGCTAAAATAGGATGGTGAACATTATCCATCCATCGTCACCCACTTATCCTGTGTACGCAGGAGCCAATCCCAGCTGACATCGGGTGAAAGGCGGGGTACACACCCTGGACAGGTCATCAGTCCATCACAGAGCCACACACACACACCCACACCTAAGGACAATTTCAGAGACACCAATTAACCTAACCTGCATGGCTTTGGATGGTGGGAGAAAGCTGGAGAGAACCCACGCGGACATGGGGAGAACATGCAAACTCCATACAGAAAGGCAACCGGGGTTTGAACCCACAACCTTCTTGCTGTGAGGTGACAGCGCTAACCACTGCACCACCGAACCTCCTTATGGTGAACATTATACACGCCAAAAATCCGTCTGTTAGCATTGTGATCATGTTAGCACACTGACATTAGCATTTAGTTTAAAGCACATCTGTCTATAGCCTCACAGAGCCGCTAACATAACTGTGGACACTTAGTGTAGTTGATACAGATTAAACACAAGCATTTGCTTTTACATATCAACAAACATTCATTTGATAACATTTAACAAGTGTTTTTCTAGTATGGTGATTTGGTTTCACTTCTAAGTCTAACTCAGTCAAATTAATTTTAGGTGTACAGTTACTCTTTCAAAAAAGCAGATTTTTAGTCTGAATATAAAAACTGACATAAAAACCACACGCCAAACTACACAATATCGTTACAGTTACATTACAGTCAGATAATGTGGTTTGAAGCTGCAAAGAACTTTTAAGGCTTTGACAAAATGAAAGGCAGTTAAAGGGTAATGTGTTTGTGTGTTCATGCTAAGATCACTCAAACACACAACAAGACAGGTAAAAGTTAGTTCAGCATTTTATCAATGAGGTCTGGACACAACACGTCCTTCTTCAATCTAATTTATTGATGATATGGAAGAAAGACGGCTCTGTGCTTGGATGGAGGGATGGAAAAGAGGGGATTTCTAAACAGTGACTATTCAATAGACTTGGCTGAGACAAGACTAAAGAGGGAGAGAGGGATGAGCTTTCAAAGCTTGCATAGAGTTTCTATTTTTAAAGAAAAGTCAATATGCTGGGAAGACAGAAGAGAGCTTACTTTCTCTTTCTTCATCTCACTTTCACTATGTCTTTTACGTCCTTTTCTTCCTCTCTCTATCTGTTGCTCATGCATCTTTACTCTCGGTTCAATACGTACTTGTTATAATGAAGAAGAATTAGTGATAGTAAGTATTTACTGTAAGCATACCCACTACAGAGAAGCGTGTGTGTGTGTGTGTGGACCTGATGCACTGATCCGTCCATCACAGCATCATAAAATCAATTCCAATCCTGAGAGAATGAATTGGCTGTTACTGGCTCTTGTATTACAGCTCCACATGGCGTCCCAGGAGTTCAGCAAGTTAGTGATTGTCTGCCTTGTGCTGCTGTTACCATGAAGTTGAATCCAGCTTACAGACTTTGTGCACAACATCTCTTTCCTACACTTTATTTTACTCTCCGCTGTATATTGTCAAATAAGTTGAAATGGCTTCACAGCAATTTCTTAAAAAGTAGATCCTTCTAAGACTGCATGGACATCCTTTTTATGAAATATTCTATAAACCATGCCTGAAAACTGAAAAAGCAAACATCTTGTCTGTAAGTTATACTATCGTTCCAACTTCCAAAGTATTGCCAACCTCTCCAATCAGTCTTCAATTACAACAATTATGCGTAACCAAACTTATTATTAACAAAATGCAGTGCAATGTTTTATTAAACAACACAAACACATTTTAAGATTCTCCTAATTTATCCAAAACCAATAGCTATCTGGAAAAAAAGAAGTAAATGACCCTACAGCATTAATTCGAAAATAGTCAGCAGTAATATGTCCATAATTTGCAATTAAGGAGCAATAATTTGACTTTAAAAAACAACATCAGACGTCCGAGACAACATCTTCACACGCAGATTAACTTATCTTAGAAGTTTCTTAAAGCAACATGGCAGCATTTGACAGACTAAGCACAAGTGTTATTTATAACATTAATGATTAGTAAGTCAAGCATACACATCACCAGGAGCCTGAAATTGAAGCAGCTAAATGGATTTCAGCAATCGTTCATTTTACTATTTACATCTGCCTTTTCCCACTGTAACATGTCAAAATGCCTTGAAAAAGGTCTATAGGACTAAAACAATTTTTGTTTTCTGGCTGAGGTGACAGTTGCGACCGACATTACATTTTGAGTGTTTGAAGAATTCTTGGATAATCTATTAGTTTTAAATATCTACTGATGAATTTTCAGTTTTGTTTCCACAAAATTTCAGAATAAAAGTCTACAAATCCACCAGTATCCATCTGTTTTGTTTCACAATTCATCCATTAACAAACGGCCACTCTGGCTCCTAAGAAACTCCTCTCAGCAAACAACCAGCTTAACCCCCTAAACTGTCAGCACTTTGCAGACCGACTAACTTTTGCTGGCTGCCAAAAGGTTCCTAACAGCAGATATGTCTTTATTTACCCCGAGGTTGCAGCAGACTTAACTGTGGAGTGACCTGAGTGGCGGCCACAGGGTGGGAATGTTTCTGTGTACGACGAATGAGTCCAACACAACGGCTGTGATTTCCATCTGTGCTACTGCAGCCAAAAATCCTCCTCCCCCTGCTGCTGGCCCCTGGCTACACCGCTGGCAAAACCCCACTTCCTGAATACCCGTCTCCACAGCAACACTCCTAGGAAGGGGTTAAATCCTTCCCTGAATCCTTTGCGGTTCTCTGGTGTATAGTTGAGTGTATAAGTCTGTGTCTCTCTGTCCTGGTCCTGGTGTTTCTCTGTTTGTGTGTGTGTGTGTAAAGTCAGTTTCCCTGCTGCTTGCTGACAGTGAGTCAGTGCCACTGCAACTAGCGGTTTTATAAATAGAGCCCGAATGGAAGCTTCAAAGCCACACCGTGTCATTACAGCTCTGCGAAAGGAAAAAGAGATCTTTGAAGAAAAAAGAAAATACCAGCTGAAACACTGGAGAAGTGATGTGAGAGAGTGAGATCACTTCCTGCATGATGAGACCCTCACAGAGGCTTTTTTACTCACAGTCACACCAAGAAACACACACTCAGAAACAGTTACTTTGCTCGCAGCTTAATGTCAGCAATGCATTGCTTTGTTTTTGTGATTTCTTAAAATCTTAAAACATATGGTCATCAGATGTTCCTTAGTCCCGTAGGAACATTTATTAAAGGGTGATTATTTTTATTAACTGTTAACTTAATTATTACTTCTATACTATTTTAAAAAAATTGACAAATTAAAGTTCCCAGACTCCAAAGGTTACATCTTGAAATTGTTGGTATTGTCTAATAATCAGTCGAAAAAGCCAAAGACATCCAGTTTATTACCAGAGCAAACAAAGAAATATTCACTTATATGATCAGCTGGAAGTGATTTTTTTTTTTTTTTTTAATTGAAGAATAACTTTCAACAATTCAAAATGTATCCAAATCGATGCTGTTTTCCTGTCGGTAATGAAGTGGCTAATAGTTTGAGTTTTAGATTCATCTTTTTTGGTCTTTTAGTTAGACATTTGGTTTAGACTATTGGTAGTTTATAAAATGTCACAAAATACTGAAAAATGCTCAAGTCTCCTGAGTCAGCCTTTTTTACTTGACTGACCAGGGCAGTTATTTAATTTTCAGCTGGTGAATCTACTATTTTTCATTAAGCGACTAATCCTTTAAACTACACTGTGTTACAAAATCATGACAAATCGTCTTTAAACAGCTTATTTAGTTTGACCAACAGTCTAAAACTCAAAAATGTTCCATTTACAATTCGATTAAATGAAGAAAAGCAGCAAATCCTCAACATTTGAGAAGGTGGAATCCATGAATATTTGACATTTGTGTTTGATAAAAGGTGCAAACTAAATTGTTCTTGATTCATTTTCTCTCGATCAATCTATCAATTACTCAACTAATCATTTCAGAACTACTTTAAATACTGACAAGCACACATTTAGGCAAGTAAATATGTTTCACACACACACACAAACATATTCATGCCTGGATCTTGGCTCTTCCTGTGACAGTGTGCAGCAGCTGAATCAGATCATATAGGGATGCTGGATGCTTGACTGGCCTTGATTTATAACTCACAGTCAGGATTTACATGAGCACGGTCTGTTCCCACAGCTTAGCCTGAGCAGAGTGTGTGTGTTTGCATATGTGTGTGTGAGTGCATGACACAAAAGAAGAGGAAAAAGGGCAGCAGTGGCATGAAACAGAGAGGGGGAGACAGAGATGTAGAGGTAGCAGTGAGAATCTGAGCAACATATTAAGGAGAGAAAGGAGAAGACAGGAAAAGAAAAAAAGGTCAGAGAGTCAGAGAGAGAGACAACCAGACATTTGCAGAGTAACGGCTGTAACTGCCAGTGCATGTCATTCCAGAGCAGCATACGAGCCACTGGTGGGAGTTTACTCAACAGACACACATAATGCTCAATTTTGGTGAAAAACTCCATAACATAGAGCTACCTGAGTAGAAAACACATCTGATTGAGGCTACAGTGTGCATCCAGAGCTGCCCAGCCAGTGTTAGCCGACATTAGCTAGCTGTTTCCCCCAGTCTTTATGCTAAGCTAGGTTAGTCACCTCCTTGTTCTAGCTGCATATTTGCCGCACAGATATATACACAGAAATGCACCTTTTCACTTTCTTGCCAAGATTTTAATAAAAAGAACAATATCACACTCGTCCTGCGATGGACTGGCGACCTGTCCAGGGTGTACGCCGCCTTTCGCCCGATGTCAGCTGGGATTGGCTCCAGCACCCCGCGACCCTGTACGCAAGATAAGCGGTTGACGATGGATGGATGGATGGATTGATATCACACTCATGTCTGTACGCTATGGTGGAGCTAGAAGCAGGAAGTGATTAAATGCCAACTTAGAATAAAAAAAGGAAGCTGGCTAACGTAACTCCCTGCACAACCACAATTTGTTACGGTTTAAACACTCAAGACACTATATTTATATATATTTGGACAAAGCCAAGCTAAGCTGCTTCCAGTCTTTGTGCTAAGCAAAGCTAATTCCCTCCTGGCGGCCCCGCTCCATACTTATGCTGCGCTGACATCAAATTGTTCCAACTGTAATTACAAGCAGCCAAGACAATTTCTGTCAGTGACAATATCTCCCACATGGTGAAAAGAACTACAGGAAGTGTCAACAAACAGTGAACATACAGATATTTTGAATTAATCTTTTTTGAAGGGTTAGAAACCAATGTGACAGGTGTGTGTGTGTGTGTGTGTGTGCTTTCATTTCATGCTAACCAAACCTTTGTTTTATAGACATGTCTAATAATTACTGTATGAGTGTACTCCAGCAGCCTCCCACTCACACTTTTTATCCATCAGTAGTAACTGTCACGGCATCATTTACCACACTACCTAACATCACTGAATATTCAAGTATCCTTTATGCCTCAGATCAGATCTGGATTTGTTTGTTTTACAACCTTCTACACAACAGCTTTTCATCATTTTCCTGTTTTCTGGCCCTAAACAGGGGGGCACTGCCTTGGCGCTTGCTGCTTGATGACGGATGGCCCGGTCTGATATATGGTTGTAAAGCTGACAGTTACATCTAAATATTAACAGTCAACTCAGCTAATTTAAAAGGACCTATACTATACTTGTTTGTTTTTATCATGTTTCACTTGTTATTTCGGAACAAATAGGTACCAGATCAAAAGTAACTATTAACTTGGTGTATATGAGGTAATCAGCAATCTTGGAAAAAAGCTGTTTTTCCTGTTCTTCACATTCTGCCCACATAGTGTTACAGTTTTTCTCAGTCGCTTTGGTGCATTTCTCAGATCAGAATTGAAATTCTCAAAACTAACTGTTCAACCTCCACATCATCTCGTGACTTGTGCACATCATAAAAGCACTTTCTCAATGTTTTGAACAAATTGCAAATGACTTGACACACTGATGCAAATGATTATGTACAATTGTCTGCTGTTTCCTACATTATCAATTGCTTATGTCCTGCTGATCACAATGAATTATACCAGTCTCTGTTGAACAATCTTAAGTTCATTGCATTTGTCACTGCATGCAAAATGGTTTTCAAACACGTTTTCAAAAATCAAAGTTAAAATACTTTATTCATATCCTTTGCCTACAAGTATATACTGTAGCTAAACAAAATGTTGTTTCTTAAGGACCATAAACAAAGTAAGAATAGACCACAACAACATCACAATAGCAACACTCATACCAATACTCTGAGCATTAATATATATGTGTGTGTATATATATATATAACGAGTGTTGTTTTCCCCTGAGAACGGGATAATTAATTTTCTCGTGATCACGAGATAACAAACCATAGCTGAATACAGGGGCTGGCAGGTGTGTTTCTTTAGGATAATTTCAAAGCAATTACAAGTGTCACTGGTTAGCTCAGTTGGTAGAGCACAGGGCTCAGTTTGATTAGTTTGATTCCTGTTCTTGTTGACTTTCTTTTTCTTCTTTTGTGCATATTATCCTCTTCAGCAAAGTTGTTATAAAGAGATTGAGGGGAATCCAATCACACATTTCCCGACGGCTATTTCAAAGGTTCCGAAAGTCGTCAGGAAATGTGTAACGTTACATGGATTCCCCTGAATGAGAAGGAATTTCCTCTGCCTGGGAATAATGGGGAAATGAAAAGTCCATAGGTTGATGGATGTGGACCAAGAACGCACATAGTCCAGCATGTGCTTTACAGTAATGTGTATCACACTATAATTACCATTATGGTTATTTCAAAATCAGGAGAAAATGTAAAAAAAGTGCAGCCTTGTGCATTTTTAATCATTGTCATTAAAATCTTAGCCAAAATGTACATCAGAAAATAGTTACAGAGTACACTGTTATATTGACAAGATGGCTAAACATTTTGACTTGCTTGTTCATAAACAAGACACAAGGACTTGTCGTTCTGATGGCACTGACAAGTTCAATGACATAAAGATTTGCTTTTGAGAGATAGACTAAGGATTTTGAGCAAGTTATGGGCTTTTGCAGGTAACCCACTGTGTTGTGCCGTTTGTACTACCAGTTTCGAGAAATGCACTTACTGTTTTGTAAATGTTAAGGATGAATCGAGAAATGCACCAAAGCGACTGAGAAAAACTGTAATGCAGTATTACACAGACCTGTGAGAGTGGTATTGATCTTCTTGTTAAACTTTCAGCAAGAAAGCACATATCCTAAAATGTCAAACTCTAGTCTTTTAAACTGATAATACATTACTTCATGTCTTTCTCTGATCTTCCTCTAAACATTCCTGCCTGGGTCAAGTATCTTTATCTTATACACTTATAAATGACATATTTAAAGCACATGTGTTATTTTAGTTATTGAAAGTGTAGATAGTAAGTACAGTGTGAGGATGAATCAGCAACGCCTCCCCTTAAAACGCAGCCCTCAGTCATGATGAGTAACACACTGACTGACCAGACAAATTAATGGCTAGACTCACACACACACACACACACACACACACACACACACACACACACACACTCTCATACATAAGACACATGCATACAGCACACACTCATAGAAAGGCATGCATATGTAAACACACACAGAGACAAACTGTGCTGGCATGCCAACAACAATGTAGCTCATTACTCTGACTGGACAGAGAGAGAGTTAATTAAAGTGAGAGCGAAAGAAGTGGAACACTAGAGGCAGAGTGAGAGAGACAGAAATGAAGCGAAAAAGAAAGACAAGTTTGTGGGTTACACAATGGATAAGATAGGACAGAGAGATATAAGGAAAAAGAAGAGCAGAATGGAGTCATCATCTCCTGCCATCTTACACACACAGAAATCTCTCTTTCCGTTTCTTGCTGTCTCACTTGTTTTTCTTCATTCATTCATGATAACATGCTGTATGCATACCAACGAGCTGCAGGGAGAGCACACCAACTCAGGCTGTTGGCTAGACAAACAGAATGACAGACAGACAAACAGAACCACAGACAGACAAACAGAATGACAGACAGACAAACAGAACCACAGATAGACAAACAGAATGACAGACAGACAAACAGAATGACAGACAGACAAACAGAACCACAGACAGACAAACAGAACCACAGACAGACAAACAGAACAACAGACAGACAAACAGAACCACAGACAGACAAACAGAACAGCAGACAGACAAACAGAACCACAGACAGACAAACAGAATGACAGACAGACAAACAGAACCACAGACAGACAAACAAAACAACAGACAGACAGACAAACAAACAGAACCACAGATAGACAAACAGAACAACAGACAGACAAACAGAACGACAGACAGACAAACAGAACCACAGACAGACAAACAGAACCACAGACAGACAAACAGAATGACAGACAGACAAACAGAACCACAGACAGACAAACAGAACAACAGACAGACAAACAAACAGAACAACAGACAGACAAACAGAATAACAGACAGACAAACAGAACCACAGACAGACAAACAGAACAACAGACAGACAAACAAACAGAACCACAGATAGACAAACCGAATGACAGACAAACAGAACCACAGACAGACAAACAAACAGAACCACAGATAGACAAACAGAATGACAGACAGACAAACAGAACCACAGACAGACAAACAGAATGACAGACAGACAGACAAACAAACAGAACCACAGATAGACAAACAGAACAACAGACAGAAAAACAGAACCACAGACAGACAAACAGAACCACAGACAGACAAACAGAATGACAGACAGACAAACAAGCAGAACCACAGACAGACAAACAGAATGACAGACAGACAAACAAACAGAACCACAGACAGACAAACAGAACCACAGACAGACAAACAGAACAACAGACAGACAAACAAACAGAACCACAGACAGACAAACAGAACCACAGACAGAAAAACAGAACCACAGACAGACAAACAGAATGACAGACAGACAAACAGAACCACAGACAGACAAACAGAATGACAGACAGACAAACAGAACAACAGACAGACAAACAAACAGAACCACAGACAGACAAACAGAACCACAGACAGAAAAACAGAACAACAGACAGACAAACAGAATGACAGACAGACAAACAGAACCACAGACAGACACACAGAACCACAGACAGACAGACAAACAAAAAGAACCACAGACAGACAAACAGAACAACAGACAGACAAACAAGCAGACCCACAGACAGACAAACAGAATGACAGACAGACAAACAAACAGAACCGCAGACAGACAAACAGAACCACAGACAGACAAACAGACAAACCGACAGACAAACAGAACCACAGACAGACAAACAGAACAACAGACAGACAAACAGAATGACAGACAGACAAACAGAATGACAGACAGACAAACAGAACCACAGACAGACAAACAGAATGACAGACAGACAAACAGAACCACAGACAGACACACAGAACCACAGACAGACAGACAAACAAAAAGAACCACAGACAGACAGACAGAATGACAGACAGACAAACAGAATGACAGACAGACAAACAAACAGAACCACAGACAGACAAACAGAATGACAGACAGACAAACAGAATGACAGACAGACAAACAGAACCACAGACAGACAAGCAGAACAACAGACAGACAAACAGAACCACAGACAGACAAACAGAATGACAGACAGACAAACAGAACCACAGACAGACAAACAGAACCACAGACAGACAAACAGAACAACAGACAAACAGAACCACAGACAGAAAAACAAAACCACAGATAGAAAGACATAAAAATAGTGCTGAAATGTTCAGTGTATTAGTCCAGTGGTTCCCAAACAAATCTGATGGGTAAAAAGATTATTAAAGGAAAAAGAAATATTTATGTTACAAAAAACTATATCAGTTGTTTAAACTTTTCTCTTTTTTTGTGGAATCTAGATATTTTAAATTCTCCAAATGAAAAAAAGGCTGCGATTTATGTTGTATTTTATTGTAAATGTAGTATATTTTGGTAGTAGACTGTTTTTTGGCAGTAGCGTGAGCAAAAAAGAATGAAACAGAATTCAAAGATCATGATGCCATCTCAAAAGAAACTTATGATTAAATTAAATTACAACCATAACTAGTGTTCCATAACTAGTGTTCTTCCTTATCCCCAGCATTAGAGACATATTATTAATGCTTTCCACACTACAACATACAAGAGTAGTGGGGTGTCTATGGACGGTACATAGGAAACATGAGTGGAAAAGACCAACCTAATTATAGAATTTCTCCTGAATAAACTAGGAAAAAAATTATGAATAGGTTGTTTCTTGTATGTCAGATCTGACTGAAGAAAAGTAGCAGGCTATAGCTGAAGGTCCAACATAAGGCTGGAGGGAGATGTGCAGCTTGACCATCTGGTACAAAGCGGCAGGAGGGGAGCCCTGAATCCTGATTCTCTCTTTCTCTGTCTGACTACACCTTGCATAATATCACTGAGATTTTCCAGACAGACAGACAGCCTGCAGTGAGGGAGTCCATTGGGACTCACACAGCAGGTGGAGGTAGAGGTGTGATGATGGAGGGTCTCTAGATGTAATTGGCTGTATGAGGATTGCACAGATCAATAAATGCAGCCTCACATAAAATTGAGCCATGTCTGCAGCTGGTGTTTCATGTCACCAGTTTTGCACTCATGCTTTTCTCTCTCTCTCTCTCGCTGTCTTTTTGTGAAGGGGGAATGTGTTTGCATGAATGGACATCAGACATGGAGACCAAACGCGCAGACTGGAAGCACTGGGCTCTTTGTCCAACACACACACACACACACACACACACACACACACCGCCTCTGCTTGGATGGATAACACCAACTAATTACATTTATCCATTTGTGACTGCTGACGGGATTCTGCCTCCACACTGCCGCTGCTGAGTCTCTCATTAGTGGGTAAAACCTCGGCAGCCACACAACCCTCTCTGATTGAGTGTCCACTGGTTATTTTCAGCCCAGCCCTCCAGAAACACAAATCACGAGCAGCGTGCTCAGAAACCGGACCGTTTCAGGCGATAAGATTATTTTACTAAAACCACAGAGTGCATCTCTTTTTAATCATAGCGGAGCCTGTAATCAACACGTTATTGATAATTAAGGTCTATGTGAGGAGCATCAAGACAACACCTTATCAAGCCCAAGTCATTTTAATATGCACGGTTAAAATAGGGTTACAACACTAATTTGTGTGTCTCGTGAGTTTATATGACCACAATAATCCGTTTCGAGCAGGCAGTTTTAATTGGTAGCCGTATTAATTAACAATCAATATCATCACCCGACTCGACTGGTCTTGAAAATACGTGATTATGCTAATGTGAACATGCACGGGTTAGTACAGAGTTGAAATCACCAGCAGGCTGCACGAGCTCCGGAGCGGCTTACCTTCACCGGGCAGCAGCGGTCCTGCAATCCGAGCACAGAGCGAGGGAGGCCGGGGATGCTGCCGCCGCTGCTCCCTCTCCTCCGGATGGATGGCTAAAAGGTTGGATGTTTCCGCACCACTGATCGGGTTTCAGTTACCACGCTTCCTCCAAAACCGAACCGACACCACAGCCGGGGGGGATGAAGCTGGGCAGAGTAGCAGCGTAATCCTGAATGGTAATGGCTGTCCGATTCCTCCTCCTTTCCCACTCTGCCTCTCTCTCTTCTCTTCTCCACAACCCCCCACCAGCCCTCCTCCCCTGGTCCGCTTTCTCACACACACACACACACACACACACACACACACACTCTCTTTCTCTCGCTTTCTCTTCAATAGGCTGTTTCCACGGTTCCGACACCTAACCCATGTCTATTGGGTGTGTTAAGTGTCGCGGAAATTGAAATTTGGGTTGTACTCCTGCGTCATCCGTGGCACAGCAGCACCGCCAAACCCAGGCCGAGACGCACACACGCACACGCACTTTCTCTCAATTTGGGGAGGACAGCGGAAAAAAAGGGCGTTCACACTGGCATATTTGCAGCGGCCACTCATTCATACAGTATATAGCCTATTTCAGGATTAGAAGCAGCGCTGGATCTGACCGCTGGAACTTTTACATCACATGAGATGGGCTAGTATTAATCTGGGCTTCTTTAATCCCTCCAAACACACAGACTCACACACACATACTCACACACTCTCCAAACAGCTGGAAGAGGGGGAGTATAGCTCAAAAAGCAATTGATTACATCTGGAGAGATGGAGACGAGTGTTTCGTGTTTGTGCTGCCGCTCCCAATCAGCAGGGAGAAGGTCTTCACTGTTTTGGCTCACTAGGGGTCATAGTCAGAGAGTTTCAGACCACCATGGTCCCCAGGCTTTAGGGTTTGCATGTTAATACCTTTGTAATTTAAGTGAAAAATGCACACTATCCCTGCAATCTTTTACAATTACAAACATTGATATTATATTCTGCACTTTGTTTAAACCGGATATATTGATTTGGGGGCCCCAAAAGCAGGACTGAGGAACCCTGGAGATCAGCCTCCACCTATTCCGTCTCCAGAACTACAATAACACTAGTTTTATATTAAAAAAGTCGGAGAATGAATTTGTGCAATATATAAGAGGTCACTTCATGAACCCACAGAAAATGATCACCCCACTCAGCTCTACTGTGTCTTTCACTTTTGTTTTGGCATCTTTACTCTTTTGGTTCAGTCTCAACTTTCTCATGGTGTCGTTTTCAGCAGTACCCAGCTGTTTATGGAAAAGAAAAGAAAAAAACACACTTCTTCTCAGGACCAAACAGCAGCCAAACAAAGTTAGCGACCAGCTGGTGAACACAGTGGAGTATTTAGCTGGAGACCAAAACCAGAGCTAAAAGGAAAATTAATATTGATTAATTAGATGACTTAGATTCATGAGCTGGCCAGAAACACTGCTCCAAAGACATGCTAATGTTGCTCTGTGTCTGCTGGTTGTTTCAATAAGCAAATGTTTGCCATACAGAGGCCAACCAAAAATTCACACTCATTCAACACTCATGTTCTTCAGCATACATTTCCTCTATCTGTTTATTACAATTTTGACCAAATAAATACCCAAATCAAAACAACCACCAAACATGATTTCTTAGCAAAAATGAATTCCAACTTTAGCAGTGTCATATGTATTTTTCTGTTTTTTGTTGTATAGGGAGGCACAATATTTCTTTTTATGAAGGGAAATATATATTTATGTATATAGTTACATGTTGACAAGTATAATTTTTCTTTTAAAAATACTATCGATTTCTTTAAAGTATATAATTTTTCACTAAATCAGAGCTATTCACTTTTCCACAACAAGAATATTGTTTATGCTTTTAAAGTAATTTGGGTTTTACTTGTCTGCATCTTTGAGGTCTATATTCTTTATTCTACCTCATCTCTACGAAAGAAAGTGAGCTTCATGTCAAATGACATTAGTCTGAAGTCTGGCTTGCAGAATACCACACCAGAGCCTGACTGTGCAGGACAGACATTTTCAGTTGTCCACTTAAAGTGGTTATTGAATGATGGTTTTATTAGTTGATGGTCTGTCTTATGTTAGACTGTCTGGCACTGGGTATCACTGGGATTGCTGTGTGTTTGTTGGTGGCTGAGCTCTGTTGCGAGATAATCCAGACTCTCTCATCCTCCCTCCATCGTGGCCGATCAGAGAAGAGTGCTGGATTATCTTTGCTGCTGGCGCCTTAATCAAACAGCAGCTAATGGACTGACCGGCCACATGAACTGAAGGCTACTGTGATGATAAACACTGGGTAAAGTTCACTGCTATCATTGCTCATTCTTTCGTTCAGTATTGAACAAAGCTGGATTGATTATCCTTCAGTAAAAACACAATCTACTGGTCAGTGAAGGTGCCTTTGGCTTTGAAGGAAGACACAATTTAATTTATAGTGATTTATAAGTGAAACCTTGTGATAATGTGAGTCATGGATGTCGTCACTGTTCAGTGTTGTACAATGCAGCTGTAATTATCTGGAATTTTCAATTTAATGAGACCAAATTGGATTTCAAGAGGACAATTAAACCTGAAGGCCTTCAGACTCAGTTTTACCGCCTGAGTCATTCATCATGGAAAAACTTATTCATTCACACATGGGCATAAAAAGACAAAGTCAAGAACCTCAACAGAGTTTAATGGATCACATTTTAAGATGTGACATTAAACTGGGTTTACAGTTTAGACTGTGGATATACCTCCAAGCTGCCAAAGGCCAGTTCAACACCAGAGTCAAACATCTTTCAGTTTGGCCTCATTTAGATAATATTTTCACCTGAAATGAAAATTCAGTTTCAGTACTTGTTCATAAATCTGGAGGGTCAAATGGTTTCTGTAATAGTAAAACATTTCTTTGTATTGTCTGTTAAAGGTTATAGTTACCCAAGGAAGATTAAAATCAAGGGAAACTAGACTTAGAAGATACTAGTATTTAACTGTTCAGATTGTATTTCCTTTAATCTCACGTGGTTTTGTGCCAGTTATGTAATTCTATTGAACAAAACTCATTTAGTTATTTAGATTTTAAGTCTAAAAATATGTGCATCAGCCTCAAGTAACATGTGTAATACATGTGTGAATGTAGAACATGAACACCTCTTCTAAATTTTAGAGGGCATTACCCTTGTGTCCTCAGTGGTAGCTACAGGCCTCCTCATTACTCTCAGGCTTAACTCTGCACATACAAATGAACCTGGGAACTTCAACCTGAGGACTTCGAACATTTTTCCGTGCTCTTGGCTCCATCTTGTGGCGGTTCACACAGCCTCCTAATCCCATCAGTCATAGAGAGTTAAATGCTGGTAATTGAATCAACAGAGTCAAACAGCATCCATTCATATCAGTGGTCCAGCCGTCCTTCTGGAACGATTACTCACTAATACATTTAATGGTTTACCAAAATTAGGTCTGTGGGTTAAGAAAATGGACTTCATAAACTAAGATTTACAGCAGAGGCACAGCTGAACACAATTCAATAGCTAGAAGGACATTAGATTGTTCACCAGTAGTCATTTAACCAGCTGTGGTGAAGCTATTCAGTAAAATCTGTTGTATTGCAGCATGTTATCACTCAGAGGCTGACTGCTTTCAATCATTAGCTTCATTTTTATTTTATGTAAACATAGAGCATTTGGGGCAGTTTTGATTTGCTTCACTAATCAGGCATGTCATTACCAGTAAAAGTAGCAATACAGTGCTGTAAAAATACTCCATTGTATGTACAAGTTCAATGTTGAAAATGTTACGTTAAATAAATGTTAGTATTATAACAAAATTTATTTAAAGTATTAAAAATTTGAAGTAGTTAGTGCAGGAAAATGGCACCTGTGACTGATATACTAGTATATATACACTGAACAAAATTATCAACGCAACACCATACACACCTGTGCAATATCCATGCTGTCTGATCAGCATCTTGATATGCCACACCTGTGAGGTGGATGGATTATCTTGGCAAAGGAGAAGTGCTCACTAACACAGATTTGTGAACAATTTGAGGGAAATAGGCTTTTTGTGTACACAGAGAAAGTCTTAGATCTTTGAGTTCAGCACATGATGAATGGGGGCAAAAACAAAAGTGTTTATAATTTTGTTCAGTGTATTTATTAAAATTGCAAATGCATTCCTGGGTAAGCAGCATTTTAATGTGGTAGCTAACTTTAAGTGCTTAATATACTGTTGGGTAGTTCAATCTATAACAATTATAATTTATATGCTCATGTTTTTAATGTAAAGTCTATATTTGTAAAGTATTGTATTAAGTATTGCTCTCAAAGTGTACAAAGTACTGAAATGTAGTGGAATAGAAGTGAAGTGTAAAGTACCATAAAATGGAAATATTCAAGCAAAGTACCAGTAACTACAAAGAAAGTACCTCACATTTGTAATTCTGTACAGTAGATGAGTACACTTAAAATCTGACTTAAATTATACTATATATAATTAAGACAACACCGTCACTTCATCGCAAGTAATATTTGTTTTAACTCTTAAGAAAAGTATTTTGAAGTACTGAGATTTGTACACTTAGTATAAGACTATGAATAGACAATGAATTAAAAATTGTACACTAAAAAGAGAGAAAACTGAGAAGGGGAAAAAAACAGAAGAAGAGTACAGTGGATGATAACATTTATTTGCAAACTTGTACAGGCGAACTGGAAATGGTGATATCTGATTTACTATAAACAAGAACAGAACTGCGGACAGTTGTGTGTTCCCTCATGGCAGCTGGTCTGCCTTGCCTGAGTGGCAGGGTGGTGGCGTGTACGTCCCCTCCTTCACCATCTTGTCACGCTGCTGACGGATCGCATAAAGCCTCTCGTGCTGCAGGGAGTAAGAGAAGAAGAGGTTAGTACTGAGGCGGACAAGGATGGAGAGAAAGAGGGACAAAATTAAGTAAAGAAAATGTTCTACATCCTCCACCTTTTGTTTCACTTTGCCTAAAAATGAGGATGATTAAGTCAAAGACAAAAGTGATTTCAACATCGTCTTTGACTCGTGTGTCATTTGAGAAACTGAGGAACTAGAAGAAGAACTGCTTCCTACCCCTGGTCTCTGCTGTAAAGTAACACACAGAACTCTGTCCAAATCATCAAAATGGAAAATCCAGCTGAGATGCAGGCAGTCAAATATAGTCTTGTGTATTGCAATCAGCTAGTTAACGACTAACATTTCACCCTTAATAAATTACTTTCACGTCAGACTCAAACATCGTGCTAGTTGACATTCATCTTTAATCAGCACTTGGCTAATGAGCAAATCAAGGCGTCTGCATCCAGGCAAGGAAGTTAGTGCTGCTGCAGCACATTCGCAGTGAGCAGGCAGCACGTCTGTCAGTCTCTCCTCTGCTGACACACACAGCCATTAAGACTGACCTCAGTTTAACTCTGGCATTATATAAAGCATTAGATTTGTCTTTCTGAGCACCCTTATGTTTGTTTTGTTTTTTGTTCCTTTATTCCTTTTATTCTCTTCCTCCCTACAATCCATCACACCAAACTCTATATAAGAATCAGGCAGTTGAAAGTTGCTTAGGTAAAAAGAAATGCCGACATGTATAGCATTAAAGCCAAATAAGGCCTCTAACTCAGTGGGAGGCAATTGCATCTAATACTGTCTGAGAGTTCATGAGAAACTTATAAGCAGCATATTCAGTTTTATTTTAAATCCTTTTAAAGCTAAGCAAACAGGATTAGATGGCGTAAGCAGCACGGTTACTTTATCAGCAGACCCAAATGACGCAAACAAACTCTTGAGTGATGCCCTACAGGCTATGATACAGGGCCTACAAAGTGTATTCACCCCCCTGGGCTTTCTCATGTTTTAGTGTTTTACAGCATAGTGGACATAATTAGGATTTTCTGACACTGCTAAATAGAAAGTTTCACTTTGACAGTGACAAAAGAAGTGCAATTACATCCACTGTGATGTTTTAACACAATAAAATGTGAAAAAAGTGTCTATTAATAGCAATTTTTCTTTTTATTCTGACATCATGATAATAAAAAAGTGGGCCAATGCGAGACAGACAGATCCATTTAACAAAAAGTCACATTATTAAAAAGCAAGTGCCAAAAGTCACAAGTGTCTCTAACCTTCGGGCTGCTGCCGTCCCTGTTTTGTTCACAGCATGTGCCTTTATTGCCTGCTGGTATACTGATTCTTTTTTTAACTACTATAGTGGAAAATATTGAGTTAGCTCAGTTATAGCATCCAAAAAGGACACAGTGCCTAACAAACACTATCATAGCTCTGCAATATATGAACCCTGGTTTTGTAAGTCAGTCAACTCTACAATTAAAAAATACTTCAAAATGCTGCTGGCTGCATACAGAAGTCAATAAGTGGTCACACCCAGAGACTTACTGTCTTCTGCCTGTGCATGCACTCATAGAAGTCCTCAAACTCCAGCTGGCACTCCTTCTTGCGCGGGTCTGCCCGATCCCGTGGGAACATTCAACCCACTCCTTCTCAAAGGCGTGGCAGCGCGCTGGCCTCTTGTTGGGCTGCTCTCCGCTCTGCAGCAGCAGCCAGCGGTCCAGGTTGATGCCAAGACGCGTCTGCAGGTCCACAAGCGGCATGATGCTAATGAAGGAGGAGCAAGGAGGGATGGAGAAGAAAGGGTGATGAAGGACGTAGTGGAGAGGACAGAGAGAACACACCTTGAAAAACTGACATTAGAGAAGTAAAAGGGTGGGAACAACTGAGAAAAACACTGCATATTGTCCAGCACTGCATGGTTATTACATATACCACTGATACAGCAGTGGTCAGTGTAGATAGCAGAGCACATTATTTAGATTTACAGTATCGTAAAAGAAGGCACTTGTTGCAGTTCAAAGGAAAGTTTCAAGGACATGTTAATCTTTCAGCATTAAAATGAGAATCACAATCCTCAAAGTACAATTTCAAATTTGCTTGATTTCAAAACAAAATGCCATTTGACAACAAGGTCTGACTGAATCCCTGTGGGCATTAAATAAGCCACATTAATGGTTACTACCAAAAGCTACAGTTTAAGACCCCTGCTTTAAAACTGCTAATGTTTGTTACAGATCCAGAATGATTGATTTTGAACCAGGGACTGATGAAGGTGCGGCAGCTGCAGCGTTTCCCAACTGGGTTGGGGTTAAAAATTGTTAAGCCTGTTTAGAAAGAAAACACCTTTGTATTTTCTGCACATACAACATGATGTTATGTTAATTAGAACAATTAACCCCCATAATATTCTAGTTAACTGCTGATACAAACACAAACGAGAAATTATGCACAACAGTGCAGAATAAAGGGCATGAATCTTGCTTTCATAGGTGCCCTGGCATTTCAGTCTGCTGTATCCCAGACTTAGAAGTGACAATTAAATTATTGTTGGAATTTCAGTACTTTACATATGAAATAATTTAAATACATTCATTCATCTCGCAGCATGTTAAAGCTGCATCACGCAGTCTCTTAAAGGCTGCTTTTATGTGGATCAAACAGACGTGCAAATAAACATCACTTTATGTACGTGGTAAAAGCAAAGGTATGTCTTTGTGATACTTTAACGTTTCTTTTAACGGAATAATCACAATTGTGGCCAAATAAGTGTTTGCAGTTTATAGCGTAACCAGGCATGACATTTACTATAAGCAATAATAAAAGCCTGTTGTTGCAGATGGATTATGTGTTTGGTAGGTGTATCTAATATCCTTGTTTATATGTGGAAAACAGACTATTGCCTATAATTATCATGACTTTGTTATATACAAAACAAAGACATGATCTCTCTCATGATTATCCTTAAGACTCTACATTATTTTACTTGCAGTGTACAAACCAATCCAGTCCTTTTTACCGGTTGAAATATCTTTAAATGGCCAAAACAACTCATGTAATGTATTATTCCACTTGCCAGAAAGTGATTGCAGCCTCTACTTCTTGACTGAAAAGGTAGTTTCTGCCTCAAAATGACTTGATTTCATTCAGAAGACTTATATTTGACAGTTTACAAAATCGAAATTTCCCCACTTTTTTATAATTCATATATAATGATATTGTATTTTTTTAATGACATACTGCCCACCAAACCAAGTTTTCATTTCAGAAATCTGCTCATCTTACCCATACAGTAAAATTATTTAGGTCCAAACTAAATGTTATTTGCACGAATGTCATATTTAATAATCTTGCTATAATAAAACTCCTTTCTCCGTTATTACTTTTGACTAACCTTAACTTTAGCTCGCTGGCTAACTACAACAGCTAACGCTAGCCAGCCAACCTCCTCTGTAAAAAAAAAAAACAACATGTGAAAGCTCTGTGTTTTTATTTAAGTCAAAATATGTCCAGATTAACGAAAGACCCTCGTCTAAAGTGTCCCCGGGTCAGATCTTTGTTTTTATTCAGAGTTTCAGACCCGAGTCTCCTTCAATGACAGCCTGCTAATGCTAACAGCAGGCCGCTCTCACCTCACTCTGTTTACAAACCGCTGCTATTTACAAACACACTATAAATTATACACGGTATCAAATTAAGTACCGCGCTGCTGAGACGACGACATTATACTGAAAATGTCTGTATTTACCGTGTTTTGCAGGATTCACTTCACTAACCTTCCCCCGACTTCACCCGTTTCGCTTTACGGCTGACCAAAACAGAACCGTAAAACCACAGACTGTGTCGTGAAGGGACGCGACAGTCGTGTGTATCTTATTTGTCGAATTCATTGGCTTAACAGTGAAACAGCGCCGCCTACTGAACTGGAGTATAACGAGCTGCTCAGCAACAGTGCAAAACAGTAAGTTACCTTTTATGTAAATCTAACAACAATTACACATTCAGATGTTTTAGGATGTTGTGCGTTTGATCAGAGGTGCATTGTTTGAACTTAAAGTAAACGTATAAGTATCAGGAAGATGTGAAGTATTAAAAGTATAGTACTCAATGCAGAAAATAATATTGTTATATTTTGTATCATTAGATTATCATCACTCATTACTCATTAAGAAGGATTCTACTGTTGTAGTTGTTGAGGTGGAGCTCATTTTTAACAATTTTGTATTAGACTAAAACTAATAATTATTTTCTACAATAATCAATTGATTGTTTGTAAAAATTAAGAAAATATTGAGAAATACCGTTACAAATTTTCATAACCCAAAGTGACTACATTTACAATGCCATATAAACTGTTGAGTATTTTAATTTATAATAAAATATATTTTAAAACTTTCATGTTTGTGTGCAAAATCTTAATTTAAAGTTATCAAACAATCATGGCGAGAGAAAAAAGATTTCCCTCTGAAATGTAATGGAGTAGAAATACCTCAATCCTTGGCATTTGTGGGTTTTTTAGCACATTTAAAATTCTCATGGCTTCTACACTTTCAGCAAAATTGCTTAGGAAAGATTGCAATATGCAATCATACACAGTACAAAAACAAAACGACTTGACTATTTGTGCAACATCAGGTGTTTATTTAATTTTCCCCAAAGGTCCACAAGTTGTCTTTCACAGTCTGCTGTACAACCCCACAAGGGCAGGCTGAACAGAGACAGGAAAACACAAACATAATATATACAACACTTAAATATTGCTATCTATATACTCTAAAACCTTTTCAAATAAGGACAGGA
>NW_024042013.1:0-43969 GCF_014851395.1 Micropterus salmoides | reverse complement strand
AAAACATGCTTTGTCATTATTCTAGTTCCAGACCTCTAATATTCTGCCAGTGAAATTAGTTTCTTCTCCTACAGTAATCAAGTGGAACCACTTTACAGCTATTTCTGTAAAAAAAAAAAATGCAAACTCACTAATGCCTCAGTAAATACTGTACTGTCTGAGTCCAGACGTTTAATGAGTAACACAATGATAAAGATCTTTAGAGCCGGACTTAGTTCAGCATTCCACAAACATTTAAAACTGCAGCTAGATGAGGTCCAACCATCTGTGAACCCATCAGTCACACCTCACCTACTCCTGCATAGCTCCTTCCAAACCTCTCAGACCTCCACAAAACCAACACTGCTGTTCACAGACAAGCCAGATTAATTTATTCTCTCATTCTTGAACTGTCTCACAACAGATGCATTTTGTTTAAGTATTTTGAATGTTGGTGGTATTACAAATGCAAACACATTTTATTGGTCTTGAGGCATGCATGGTACATGTGTTTGGGATCTTACTGTCCAGCAAACTGGAACATAGAGTTCTTACTGCTGTTAAAGCTGTCATGCATTCTATAACCTAATGCTTGTGACTGCCTTCAGTTTTTCTTTTAGAGGATAGCATTGCATCTGATTAGGTAAAGCTTGAATGAATGAATGAACTGTTTTCTTCCATCCCAAGCTTCAAATGTTAGTGTGCGGCACGCAGGCTGAGAGGTTATTAGCCTGTGGAGACAAAGTTTGCAGCAGTATGAAGTAAAAATGTAACAGCATATCACAGTTCATCCTTGTTATAAATGTTATTGATTAAATAAGTCATATAAATGATCAAATGGCACATTCAATCAAGTAAGTCTTCATTATTTCACATGATATGTAAATGCTCATTCACTTTGAACACCTGATTGAAGTCATTTGCAGAATGTTCACAGTCATCAAGAACAGTTCCCCTGATACTCAACACATGCTGGATAGTCCAAAAACAAACAACAAAGTATCAAATCTTATAAAAGAATTATAACAGAGAATTATAATGTAGGAGTAAGATAATGTGAAGTAATGTTTTTTTCTGTATATCAATTACAAAACTGAATCACGTTGATCATTGCAGGCGTGTTATATGATTACAGCTGGATGAGGGTGATGGCTGACTCGTACCAAACCCAGAAGCCTGGATAGACAACCTCACTAAAGGAGGCCTTGAAGCGATGAAATGAGAGACATGTCTTCCCTACACTGTAGAAAGAGAGGGTACCCCCGGTGTGGTCTAGGAACACCCCATACGTGATGCGTAGGGTGCTTTGATCTCGATCTGGTCTTTGTTGTGGCGGGCTGAATAGCTGGAATCAGAGCAGAAGAGGCTCCAAGACTTGCGGTTGTAGCCAATGCGGCAGGTGTCCCGTAGCCCGTCCTTTTGATGCCTTTGTAGGTGACTCCGATAGCAGCCCCCTCACCGCTCCAGTCAACCTCCCAGTAGTAAGCTCCTCCAGAGAGCCTCCATACACAGGACCTGGGGCAGGGATCGAACCTGGCAGGGTTGTCACCGTAGGACTGGGGGTCTCTCTTTAGGGCAGCTTTCCTATTCCCTCGAGACACGTAGAGCTGTCTGTAGGCTGTGTTTGGGTCCAGAGTCAGCTGGCAAGCATTAGGAGGAAGGTCGAACATTTACTTCACAAGGAAGCATTTACTAAATTTGTTTGGGATAAATGTAAATGAGGAAACCAAAGTGGACAAAGTCTCCGTTTAACAGCATTTGAAAGCACCCCTCACCATTACACCACCATTTTAACTAAATTCTGCTATAACAAGATTTGAAAGTAAATGGGAGCCTCTGACTGGAAACAAACGTTACATTCATCCACAGCAATTTACAATTGCTATATATGTCAGAGGTCACACGCCTCTGAAGAACACTAGGGGTTAAGTGTCTTGCTCAGGGACACATTGGTGGATGTGTCACAGTGGGAATTGACCCAGGTCTCTCACATCAAAGGCATGTGCCTTATCCACTGCTCCACCACCACCTCACATCACAATGATCCCAGGGGTTAGATATCACCTGCCTGCTGTATGCCTCCACCTCTACGGGTCACAGTTGGTGGGACACCCGGTGGCCTCGGCTAGATCTGCCCGGCCTATTATCTGGAATGCCAGAGGTATCAACACTGTTTGTGAGTTTTACCCCAAACAGAAGTCCATCTAATAAAGTGCATTTTTAACTGTAACTGAAAGGTGTGACTCAAATCCTTTGAACCCCAACTCTGGTGACCTTAAAGACTAAAAGCTGTTTGTTTGTTTTTTGTTAGATATTAGTGAAAACTGGCACCAGACAATTTGACTAAACTATATTATATTATATTATATTAATATTCTTATAATAGTAGAAAAAAATATCATGCATTTTCAAGGATGATCACTCAGAGTGAAAGTGAAATACAATGATTGTTCTGATGACAATAATTATATTTTAATGTATATTGAAGTTTTTGTTAATTGCTTTGGTTCTAATGTGACTAGTTATTGAACATCAGCTTTTTCACGCACTCAGTTTAAACATCGAGGGAGCACTTGTGAACTGTGACTGAAGTAAAATCACAAAGCTGTGTACGTGCCAGCTCATATAGATATATAAGTCAATCACAGTCTCTGTCACACTGTAGCACATATATACAGTAGGTCCAAATATCAGATTTTGCGGTCTGCCACAGGTCTGACAGAGAACCTCATCAGAGCCTAATTTTCCTCATACAGTAAAATCATTAGGGATTTGTGGGATTGGTGTCAGTGCAGAAAACAAGAAAACAGAATCAGAGAAGCTGAGACTCACATTTCAGGAAATCGTCCCTGTGCTGAGGTTCCTGGACTGGTAGAGACTTGTACATGACAGCTTCCTCACCTTTGAAAGTAAAGACAATCATATCAGAAATAGTGCCAGTGACGTAATGCATTATAATGCTTTGAACGATCTAGAATTACTTTCTAGTACATCGTGCTGTTTATTAATCACAGAAAATGAATCAAATAACTGCTCAATACATGGATTACCCTATGAAGACTAATACACTGTCAACCCAAACAGAACCACTAACTTGTAAAGACACTAAAAAAACCACTACCATTAAAATCTATTGCATAGTTGATCCAACTGAAAACCGTTGATTCAAAGTAACCTAGTGTGGCTCAACATTTCTGAGTAAACACCGCAAGTTCAATAACTATTTTAATAGTACTTTCTTGTAAGTGTAGAAAACCGGTGTGAAGTGGGCAGTGGTGATATTATTGTTATATTAACCCAAATACTGTGACTGTACATAAAATCTCGAAATCCTGATCCGGACTGACCAGAGCAGAACATGCAACTTCTACTTTAGACGAGTGTGCTAATGTGAACTCGCTGGCAGTTTGACATCCTAATCAAGTAAACATTTAACCATGTGGCAGCTGAGTGACCTCAGGCTATGCTTTAATGAATTTATGCTCCAGCCATGACCAAGCACTAAACAGGATTGCACAAAGCCCTGTTGAGGACAAGGACATTTAACTTTTCCCGGTCAAATTATGCTTAACTTTATTTTGGGTCAAAAGCATTTCTAAATGCTGTAGCTGTGTTGGCTTTATGGATTGTCTGACAGAATTAGTACTATTATTACTCACTTTTAATGACCGTCTCTTCTTGGATTCATCCAGTTGACAGAAGGTCATTTTGTTAACTGCAAAAATACAAGATGAATGAGTTGACATGGTTACAGCTGTATATGTTTATAACATGTTCAGATTGATACCAGAGGAACAATTCAAAATCATTTTGTGTTTTTCTGTGTTTTTGAACAGCACGTTCTTGATGCTGGCTCTCCACTCACCTGTCTTGGCTACCTTAACCAGTTCCTCATTGCTGAATTCATTCAAGTGCTGTTTCATCTCAGAGACGGCCTTATTGACCGGGCCAAAGTTGAAGTAAGGGTTGACGGTCACTGAAGGCAACTCCTCAGCCTCATTCTGGGCTATCAGCATGTGGTAGCTCTAATAAGGAAAAACAGCAATGCAGCTATGAAAGGGAAACTTTAAATTAGTTTTTGTTGTGCACCATGCAGTACATTTGTGGTGTAATGCATGGTACATTAACTGGTACACATTTACACTTGAAATTAGCAGTGAGATGCAGAATAGGACTATATTTTATATGTGTACTACATATGATGTTTTTGCAACACAAGCGATTAACTGGTGACCCGTCCAGGTCTAAACTTGATAGGATAGGCGCTAGCCCTCTGCCACCCTGCGCAGGTCAGCTGGATGGTGCTATTGTGCTTTTATCATATTGAGATGGTGGCACTGACTCTTTTGAGAGGCTGTCAGTTACCTGGATGAAGTGGATGTGGTCCTCAGTGCGGGACAGCTGGGTGATCTCATTGTCTCTCCTCTTCAGGTCCGCAATCTCATGGCCCAGACGCTCCATGTGGCCCTCTGCACTGTTGAGTGCGGCTCGCTTGTTGGGGAGATCAGCTTGGTCATCTCTTGCTGCATCCTCTCAATGGAGCGCATCATGTCGCCAAACATCTTCTCGCATTCCTGCAGTGCTCTCTGGGCTGAACTCTGCACAGGAAACACGCACATGTGCCATTAATCAACGGCGTCACACTGGTTATACCAGCACGCCGAGAGCAGCTGTCATCACTCCTACATAAGGAATGTTGTCTCTGTAGTTAACATTAACTTTTCATTCAATCCGTATGGGTTGGTCTGGTCTTATCTGTCTAATGGATGATGGTTGCACAAACCTTAAGTGAGTCCACTGCTTGTTTTAGTTCCTCCATCTGCTTGAGTCGGTCGTGAATCTTTTCCTGGATCTCAGCCTGGGTGGCGCCCAGCCTTTGCTACGAGTACACAACGGACATTGTTAATGGTAATGACAGCAATTCCAAGATACAGAAACTCAGACTGACAAAATAGTCTAATCAAGATTTACTTGATGCCTTTGTAGGTAACAAGATAACATAAAAAACATCAGATAACTTAATAATAATGTAAGGGTCAAAGTTGACACTGGAAGCTGTACGTGCTGATAGCAGTCTTGTTTTCATATGGCGGGTGCTTGAGGGTTGGCTTAAGGGCTTTTCATCTATTGTAAACGGCTCTGTCATGCACCTGCCACCATGACACTAGGTAAAGAACCTTGATATGTATGTGTCACCATAGACTCACAAAAGACAAAGGTTTCGAGAACGTTAAACAATATTTGTCATGCTGAGCAAACCACATTTTAACATTCTTACGACGCTTGTTGCTCAGCTTGTGACAGTCTGCAAAACCTGCGCCGTCACTCTGAATTTGAAGCGTTTGAAGCATTACTTACTTGTTCCTCTGACCTCTCCTGCTCAGCAGACACCATATCGTGACCTTTGTGCTCTTTCACCGTACACAGCACGCAGATACACATCTGGTCAGTGCGACAGAACAGCTCCAGACCCTTCTGATGCTGGGGGCAGATTTGTCTGTCCAGGTGGCCGATTTCATCCACCAGCTTGTGCCTTTTAAAAGTGGCTGACTCAAAGTGGGGCTTGAGATGTTTCTCGCAGTAGTGGGCCAGACACATCAGGCAGGACTTGATGGCTTTGTGCTTCTTGCCAACGCAGATGTCACAACCTACGTCCTGGGGTCCTGCGTAGTTGTAGTCAGGGGACGGAGGTGGAGGTGGAAAGGAGTCGCTGTTTCGTTGGATGGTGGACTGCCGGGAGCCTCCCATGCGCCTCGGGTGGGCCGCTTGCTGTAGCTGACCTTGCACTGTGGGCAGAGGTACGAGCCCGTGTGGTCAGCATGGTCCCGTATGTCTTCAGGCAAATGGAGCAGAAGATGTGGCCACACGGGATTGACACGGCATCCCTGAGGTATTCCTTACACAGGTAGCAGGTGTCCTGCTCAAACGACATGGAGACAGTTTAGTGCTGTTCCCTCTAATGCAGTGAAGATGCCGCGAAGACAGGCAGTGACCTGTGTCAGCACAGTGGCAAAGTGAGCTCACAGGTGCAACGGACGCAAGTTATATAGAGTAAACAGAGAGGGAGGCTAAACTGGTTAAGCCGAAACCAATAAAACAAGGGTGGGGCCAGAAAAGTACACAGTAAATGCCTCCACTGGTTACAGAATGAAAGCAGAACGAATCGAATGTGTGACCGTAAGATACAAGTTTTGGCCATGGTATGTATGTATGTCATTTCTAAATGTTTTATTTTATTTTATTTAGAACACTGTAAAAAATAAAATAAAATAAAAGGACAATATAGGCCTTAAGGTTTTAATACATTTTTGAGCAGGAAAGGGCTGAAAACAACATTAAAAGTACAGTTATACAACAATGTTGAGTATGCCATCAATGAGTATTTTCATCCCAGAAATACATTCAAAAGTAGGCCTCTATGAAACAATAGTGCGTGAAGAAACCACAGGTGTGTCACGCTCTCTACAGCTGAGTGTACTCTAATTGCTGAGTGTTAGAGATTGCCTGGAGACAGACTGTTCCTTTGGGCATGTGAGGATACCCACTCAAGTCGCAGTACAAACTGACCTCAAGCTAAAGAGATTATTTTCTGCACTTTGACTAATAATAATACAACCCCTTTTCTGGTGGTCAGCTGTCATGTCTTGTCAGTAGCAGCATTAACAGTGACTCTTTTCATTGTGATGTATGCTCACTGGATGAAGTGTAGTAATGCCAAATTAACCGCTTTGTTGGCCTTAGTTAATTCAATTCCTTTGGCCAGCCAGTGAGATTTCCCTAACCTTCACCTCACCTATAGCCAGTTAATTATCAACTTTGCACTACGCTGCTTTATTATGATGTTTGAAAGGACACACGCACTTTACGCAAGTCAGCTGTAATACTGTCTAAAATAAGAAATATGTCGCTTGAAACCAAAGCAGTTATAAGAATGTTTACTTTTCTTAGCTAAGTATGTTGCTCTGTAGATTTCATCATACAGTGAACACACCTCCCAGCCAAGATGGAGTTTCGGGGCTGTTGAAATGGAGATAGGAATGCAACTACACTTGATAGCCCAGATAACGGGAGGGCCAAGAAAGCCTACTTAAAAGATTCCATTGTATTAGAGCCAGCAGGGCCCGAGCTCCAGTGCCAGGCATTATAGGGTCTGTTGTCCGTCAACAACAGTGCCCACGGCTGACATGAAAGACTAAATGTAGCATGTTATTTGACAAAAGATTCCACTGACAGGGGTCATAGTCCTCCAGATCCAAATTACTGATTTTAATTTCAAATAATAATTTTTACCTTCAAAAGGTAAGAATAGAGAATTATATTATGATTACATACAAAGTTACAAAGTTAATAGTCATATTTAATATTCATTGCACCTACTTTACATGTGAACTCAATAAGTCTTATTCTATTTCCAATGACACTGACAAATTCAACAAAATAATATCAGTTATAGGGGTATGTGGTTGAGCTTAGTCACTCTCCAGAGTTTTAGTGACTTGTCTGCTTATCTAAGTTTATTGTCTTAATCATATCAACAGTATTTAAATTGCATTTCAACAGGCCTCAAAACTGATCTCGAGTAAGACATTTTATTATTGTCTTGAAAAGCATTTTCCTCTCTTTGCACATTTTTATGTTTTTATTTTTTATTTTTTTTAGTTTGTTCGCCTTGTTATCTGAGCCACCAACGGTTCTCCTTGACTTCTGCTGCACCAACTCAACATTTCTTTCACCTAAGAATCTGTTTCATAGGCTTATGAGAACAAACATTAAATGAACATCTGTCAAGCGTGCATTATTTACATATGACCCTAGCTCAACTTAAAAGCATGTGATACAAAATGCAAATATGCTTTCCCTGAACTTCCTCATGTTGCAGGTTTGTAGGACAAGGACTCCGTAGTCCAGTGGTTAGGTAAAACAAGCCACAAACAATGCACACAAAATCTTACCATGCCATTTTGTATTTTATGTCAAATCTGGTAATTGTTGTCACGATACCTTAAAAATAACAGGACCACTATTTTTGCAGTAGTCCGGTTTTTAGTAGGACATTGTTTCAGTACTCTTGTGTATGTGCCAGCATCAACAAATGTGTCAACTGATTTCCCAAAACACACTTAAATATTGTGTCTTCCTGTTTTTATTACTCACACTCAGTAATGTGGGTCCCTATTTCCTTTGATCAAATAGCCATTTGTGTTCTCCTGCACTCGCCTTGCAGTGAGCACGCACACTGAACTTTGATGAAGGGTGACCTTTCTCCTTGAAACGTAGACTGAGCTATCCATGATTTTGAAGTTTCTGTCTGCTTCATCAAAGAACACTGGAACTTGCTACTCCTTTAGCGAGGCTTGTTGTTAAATCATAAATTCTCAAATAAATAGAGGTTTTGGTCATATATGCACTGTATAGTCCTCTATCATGAGTTAGAAACTCCAAAATAAATCCAAGATATATTCAAAGTCTTGTCCCTTGGCGGTGGTCTTTGCCACCAACAGGTAGTTAATCTGTAAGCACAGAGTGCCCTCTTTACTCTGGAGGAAGGAAGGAAATACTGGCTTATCAGAAACCGGACCAAATATGGAGTGGTGAAACTACCTAGTGTAGTTTCACCACAAGTGAAGGTGCAGCCAATGTACTTTTTACAACCTTAAATACACTTTCTTTTTTGTTACATGATTATGCATCAGACAGTAAATGCAAAATACATTGCACAAATTTTATTTCAAGCAAGAATTCCTGCACATTAGGGACTTTGATGTTGAACAAAAGATAGAAAAACACTGCAGAAATACTGTGGATTACTGGTAGACACCAATAGACTAGGCCTAATTGAAATGCTAATCAGAGTCTATGATGTCAGCAGGCACTTCAAGTTGCAGAATGAGTCAGGGGTCACAGGGTTACATTAGGTAACTATGAGTGAGACATTTCTAGGAATGAAATAATGCAAGTTAACTTCTAGTGAAGCACGCACACAAATATGTACATTATGCATTGCAATGACACCCCTGCACCTGAAAGGAATGTTCTGCATGTGTACACGCACTGTGCACGTGTGTTTCCGTTTGGTGTCTCAACCCAACCATGAATATATTCCTTCTGTTGCACAAACGTGGAAAAAAAATGTCAGTAAACCAGTAGATTCAGTAAAACTGAATCGACTGGTTTGACTGGACAAAGTGCAAATACTGCAACCCTGAACAAGTTTGTGATGATAAAAGGAGCAAACCGGGATGTTTGATATGATTTTGAAACTCTGCTTGAGCTCACAGCGTCTTTGTTTGATTATTGGGTGGTCCCTTAAATTCCTACAGTACCTTAGGCTACATTTATGTTTGTCGGACTATAACCGGTTTAAGACAATGGCAATTCTGTCTGACAACAATAGGTGGAAATACAGCTGCCGAGAAGTGTGTGCACAATACATCCACAGATGAGCCACATGAGAACTTCGGGAAAAAAGGATACCATGAGGAAAATGGGAGCTTTTTCTAGCACATTTGTTGCAACTTCTTGCACCTTTTATTCATTCTTTTTCTTTCGCTCCTTTCTGTCCTTTCTCTTTCTCACCTCTCCTGTCTGCCCGCCCTCTCCCTCTCCCTTCCCTCTCCCTCTCCCTCTCCCTCTCCCTCTCCCTCCCTCTTTGCTCAACCTGCTTATCTGAACTGGGCAGGGCTCGATATACTCACAACACAGGGGGAGGGCCTTGTCTGCTTTCAATCAATAACCTCTGGAATTCAGAAATACAAGTAGGTCGTGTTTCTGGCAGGTTGTTCCACACTCTTGAGGGCGGGCTCCTAGGCACACTCGACAAAATTTCTAACTGCTCCTGGCATTCTCTGTCTGTTTCCGACAGTGTTTTGAGTCCATTACAATGGCTGATCACACTACTCCAGATTACTTCAGCTGTTCTCTGTGTCTAAACCTCCTAAGGGACCCTGTGGCTATCCCCTGTGGCCACAGTTTTTGTATGGACTGCATCAGTGGCTACTGGAATGAAGCTGACTACACGGGGATTTACATTTGTCCCCAGTGTAAGATCACATTCACCCAGAGGCCGGTACTGCGACCAAATGCCACTCTGAGCATGGTGGCTGAGAAGATCAAGAAGAGCGGTCTGACCCTCAACCTCAACACGTCCCAGGGGAACCTCTATGCTGGACCAAGTGATGTCCCCTGTGACTTCTGCTCTGGAAAGAAATTAAAGGCTGTGAAGTCCTGTCTTAACTGTCTGGCGTCCTACTGCGAGAAGCACCTGAAGCCACACTATGAATCAGCCACATTCAAAAGGCACAAGCTGGTGGATGAGCTGGGAAACCTGGACAGGAAGATTTGCCCGCAACACCAGAAGTCCCTGGAGCTCTTCTGTCGAACAGACCAGATGTGTATCTGTGCTATCTGCACAGTCAGTGAACACAGGGGCCATGACATTGTCTCTGCTGAGGCAGAGAGGGGCGAGAAACAGGTAAGAAATCCTCCTGTCTCTGTTGATGGCTCCTTTTAATGGACTAAATTCTCAAAGGCACAAGAACAATATTGTACACCTATTAGAAAAGTCACATTCAATCAGCTTCTCAGAGAATGAAAGTATTATGTCAGAAAGATGAGCAGTGTACTATTTAATAAGAGAAAACACAAGATGAAACTCACCTCTTAATACAATTCTAGTGTGTTTTTCAGACAGATGAACCTTTTAAAAGAGGCACAACCTTGACCCATAGGAAATATATAGTGATTTGAGTATTTTGAGTGAAAGCAAACAGGGTGTTTTTCCCAACTCCTGCCCCTGTACTACGACTGGCAGTTGTACTTTGACCCATTTCGTCAATGCTATCAGCTAAACTGGCATTCACTGGCAAACAAATCCAGCTCTCTGAAAGCTGCTTTTTCTGAAAGTTCCATCTGTGGGATAGATACACAGAAACTGCAGACTTCCTTCTGCTCCATTGGTTCCCACCTGTGGGAGTGCATCTAATGATACTGGAATGTCAGGGAGTCAAGGCCTTCAACACCTCATGCTCAACCAATCACAGTGTTTGTAGCCGCAGCAATGCACATTCAAATGACTCACCAGTCACACTGCCCAAAACAATGTAGAGTAGATAAGGATGTCAACAGATACTGTAGTACAAAGCTGCAGTGTTCAGAGAACTATAGATTTTATGTGTTTTTATGGTAGCCAGGAATTTGGGCTAAAGAGTTTTTAGGGTATGATGAGGTAATAATTCACCCCGCTGTTTTCTGTACAACATAGGGACTCTGGTTTCTCTCATACAGCGATTTACAACCTGAGTTTCACACATCTCACTCCGTCTCCCGCTCTCTCCCCTCCCCTCTCATGTTCACCCCACCCTCCCTAGATTCCCCACATTCCTCAAGCTTATCTTGAAGAATGGGTTGGTGGGCTCGAGTAAAAGCTGAATTAGAAGCCGTCTATTCTGCATGTCAGTGCTGTGTGCACCTTGAAACATCTTTTTAAAAGTCAGGCAGCGGTAGATTCACATTCCTCACATGGCCAGAATTCCATTACAGATTTCCCCCCCACCTCTTCCTCTGAGATAAAAGCTGGCCTTATTAAGAAGATTCTTTGAGTAGGGTTTAGTAGACATGCCAAAGGGCCTCCCCAGATATTCCTTGATGAGAAAGAATGTTTTCATTGAACCAACATGTGGCTTTACATCTCACACAATTAAACAGCATGACGTTCGACTACATGTTATAATTTGAATTGAATGCAGCTTTTGAAGAAGTATGCAAAATCTGCATATTAAATTAAAGGAAGCTATTAAAGCCAGACAGCATAGTAGAGTTCATGCTTAACAAAACAGTGAAATAGATGGCTGTGTAACATACCTTATTTTACAGAAACTCTTGGGAGTTTCCCAAGCTGAGATTAGACAAAAATGCCAGGAGAGGATGAAGGAGCTGGAGGAACTGAAGACTGCTGCAGATTCACTGAAGGTGAGGATTATGTGTTGATAATCCATAGATATACTATATCTTTCCACCAACCAACTTTCTTAATTATTAATATTTCAACCAGTAAATTTCATGTATTTCCATGCAAGAAATTGCTGTAAGATGTTTACTATTGCAGTGTCTTCTGTAAAACACTGACATCTCGGCTGTTCCGTCCAGAACTCGGCCCACAGAGCCATGGTGGAGAGCCAGAAGATGTTTGAGGACATGATCCGCGCCATTGAGAGGATGAGGTCAGAGGTGACCAAGCTGATTGGTATCAATGAGAAGGCTGCTTTCAACCAGGCTGAGGCTTTGATCGAGCGGCTGGAACAAGAGATTGATGAACTTAAGAAAAAAGAGTCCGGCCTCAAGCAGCTGTACAGCACCGATGACCACATCCATTTTTTGCAGGTAACATACAGCTTTAGAGCAACTATACATTTAAGAAATACATCTGGAGTTGCCATTTGATGGTGTTAACTCACAACACTTGCTTTTCTTTTCTCATCAGAACTTCAACTACCTCTGCACCCCCACTGATGACAGCTTCATACCCAGAGTGACGGTGAACCCTGACTTCTCCTTCGGGGCTGTCAGGAAAGCTGTGGCTGAGATCAAGGAACGCCTCGAGGAGTTTGGCAGAGAGGAGCTGCTTAAGATCTCCAAGTCAGGTCTGACTTTAACAGCAGAAACACAATACTTCTACATGATGGCCAGAAAGCAACAAACTTGCTAACTATCAATGTGTTCTGTCTTACAGTGACTGAGGTCCCAGTGTACACTACAGAAAGTCGAACATTGGACAGAAGGAGCAGAGGTGAGCGCTGTCACGTCTGTAGGAAGTTAATTATTATTTAGGTTGATAATGTAGTCGCCATATATTATTGGAGGAAAAACCACAAAGCAATTATAAATGATAAAATTGCAAAAACGCATCAACAAAAGAATTAAAGGCATGTGTGTGGGTGTATGCAGTTCACATTGACCTAACACAGTGATTGTTCATGTTCAGGCAAAGAAATGGCAGTGGACAACGCTCCTCCTCCAGAGCCAAAGGGCAGAGCAGATTTTGTGAAATGTAAGTATCTGGTGTATTTACCTGAAATATGTCAGTTGATGACTAACACAATTCAGTTACCAAATAAATATATAAAAATGTATTGCTTCTTCTCCTTCAGACTTCTGCCAGCTGAAACTGGACCCTAGCACAGCCTACAAGGAGCTTTACATCTCTGAAAACAACAGAAAAGTCATCCGCACCAGGGACCTGCAGCCCTACGGAGACAACACGGAGAGGTTTGACAGCTTTGCCCAGGTGCTGTGCCGGGAGGCCCTGTCCGGAGGCGCTTCTACTGGGAGATCGAATGGAGTGGGGAGTTCTCCGTTGGAGTGGCCTACAAGAGCCTTAGTCGGAAGGGCAAAGGCTCACTGTGTCTGCTGGGCTACAACGACAAATCCTGGAGTCTCCTGTGTTCTGACACAGGTTACTCCGCCTGGCATAACCGGGTGGACAAAGCCATCAACGCCCCCCACTCCCCCAGGATAGGCGTGTACCTGGACCACACTGCGGGTGTGCTGGCATTTTATAGCATTGGCAGCACCATGACCCTCCTGCACAGGTTTGAGACCAAATTTGTTGAGCCCCTCTATCCAGGCTTTGGAGTTGGAACCTCAGTCAAGATCTGCAACATCAAATGAACACTGATATCTGAGCTCTTATCTGAAAATCTGAACATATTTTCCATGTGCTTCTCATAATATACAGCAATGCTTTTCGTAATACGTATTTTTGAAAATTTGGAAACTGTACCAAACTACATTATTATTTAAGAAAAATATCCCTCTTAAATGCGGTATATACTGTTTTTTTTTACTTTTTTACTTTTTACATTATACAATGTTTTGCATTTGCTGTTAAATCACATTTACAAGACATTATCAAAATACATAATTACTACATAATCCCACAAACACAATATAAATACAAGTGTTATCCTTTTTTTGCATATAATAATAACTGCTTGATAATTACATATTAACATGTCTGCACGCATGTGCTCGCCTCTCAGTGAGCTAAACGTGTTAATGTTACATGCACAGAATACATTTTTACACTACATATTACTTCACAAAGGGTGTGACATATTTCAAGTGATGATGTAATTATAAAGCACAGTGAGTGTACAGTAAGTTAACCTGTTTTTTTTTTTATGATAGGTCATTACATTGTTGGCCAATATTATTGCATAATTCATTTCAAATATATTACACTCTTACGATCGGTATGATTAATACAACAAGCTTTATATTGGTGCTTTTACAGGTATTATTATGGTTCCAACACATCCAGAAGAATATTTCATCGTCATTTCACTGTCATGTTTTGATATCATCTGATAGTTGCTGAGAGTCTTTACAGTTTTAGTTTTTTTACTTCACTTGAACTAACCCCTATTTAATTTGATGTATATTTACTTGTATAATGGACAACCAGAGTATAATTGATACCAAGAAAAGACTTGTTTTGTAACAAAATTATTCATTGCAAGTTCTAAATAAAGAGCTACATGAATTTTGTGATTTTTTTTTATTATTATCTATACATAGAAACATATGGATTAAATGTTACTACATCTACACTGCCAAATGAAATGTCTCATTGGATTAGAAATGATAGATCTGTTAAATGTGGATTTAAATGAGAAAATAGAACCGCTCTCTACTTTCAGTACTAACGCTACCTGAGTAGTGACAATACTGACAGCTCCCTCTATCGGTTGCTTACAGGAATTGAACCGAAATAAAATTGTAATGACCACCGTTACTATGATATAATGTATGTACTGTATAAAATATACAGGTGCATTTTAGAAAATTTAAGTATTATGGAAAGGTTCATTTTTTTACATAATTTATTATATAAATTATTAACTTTCATATGTTCTAAATTGATTACACAAAGTGAAATATTTCAGGGTTGTTTTTTAAATCCTGATGATTTCGGCTTACAGCTCACGGAAATCAAAAATCCATCTTAAAATATTCCAATAAATAATATAGAATACAGAAATGGAGGGTAAGCCACAGAAGGTCATTGCTGAAAGGGCTGGCTGTGTCAAAGCATATTCATGGAAAGTTGACAGGAAGGTTAAAAAGTGTGGTAGGAAAAGGTGCACAAGCAACAGGGATGACAGATGAAAGTAAATTTTGCTTTTCATTTGGAATAGTCCCAGAGTCTAGAGGATGAGTGGAGAGGCACAGAATCCAAGTCCAGTTTAAAGTTTCCACAGTCTGTGATGATTTGGGGGGCAATGTTATCTGCTGGTGTTGGTCCACTGTGTTTTAGTAAGTCCAGAGTCAATGCAGCATCTGCCAGGAGGTTTTAGAGCATTTCACGCTCCCATCTGCTGACAAGCTTTATGGAGAAGCTGATTTCCTTTTCCTGCAGGACTTGGCACCTGCCCACAGGTCCAAAACCACCTACCGGTTTGCTGACTATGGTATTACTTAGCTTGATTGGCCAGTCAACTCGCCTGACCCAAACTCCATAGGGAATCTATGTGGTTTTGTTAAGAGGAAAGTGAGAGACACCAGACCAACAACACAGATGAGCTGAAGGCAACTATCAAAGTAACCTGGGCCTCCATAACATCTCACCAGAGCCACAGGCTGATTGTCTCCATGCCACGCCGCATTAATGCAGTAATTTGTGCAAAAGGAGCCCCGACCAAGTACTGAGTGCATAAATTAAGCTTTTTCAGAATTTTTTAACTTTTAAGAAGGTCAACATTTCTGTATTAATCATTCTTTATTCTAATATTTTGAGATATGGATTTCCATGAGCTATAAACTGTAATCATCAAGATTAAAACCAAAACAGGCCTGATATATTTCACTTTTTGACTTAAAATATGGGAGGGAAATGAACTTTTCCACAACATTCTAATTTTCTGAAATGCACCTGTACATATACACTTACTGGCCACTTTATTAGGTACACCTTGCTAGTACCGGGTTCTTCAAACTGCCTTAATTCTTACATACTTTCAACGTGTTGGAAACATTCCTCAGAGACTTGGTCCATATTGACATGATAGCATCACACAGTTGCTGCAGATTTGTCGGCTGCACTTCCATGATGAATCATCCGTTCCACCACATCCCAAGGTGGATTGAGATCTGGTGACTGTGGAGGCCACTGGAGTGCAGAGAACTCATTGTCGTGTTCAAGAAACCAGTTTGAGGTGATTTGAGCTTTGTGACATGGTGCATTATCCTGCTGGAAGAAGCCATCAGAAGATGGGTACACTGTGGTAATAAAGGGATGGGCATGGTCAGTAACAATACTCAGGTAGGCTGTCACGTATAGACGGATGCTCGGTTGTTACAAGTGGTTATTACTGTTGCCTTTCTGTCACCTCGAACCACTCTGCCCATTCTCCTCTGACATCGACAAGGCATTTTTGTCCACACAGCTGCAGCTCAGTGGATGCTTTCTCCTTTTCAGATGGTCCTCTGTAAACCCTAGAGTTGGTTGTGCATTTAAATCCCAGTAGATCAGCAGTTTCTGAAATACTCAGACCAGCCTGTCTGGCACCACCAACCATGCCACGTTCAAAGTCACTTACATCCCCTTTCTTCCCATTGTGTTGCCTGGTTTGAACTTCAGCAAGTTGTCTTGAACACGTCTACATGTCTATGCATTGAGTTGCTGCCATTTCATTTGCTGATTAGCTACTTGGGTCAACATATAGATAGGCAAATATCTAGATGGCTTTTAACTGCATAAACAAGACAAATGCAAATCCAATGCATTTGTTAAGGAGGAGATGGGGTGTGCAACAGTTAAGTGAGTGGAAGGACAGAATTTTGTTTAGTTATATACACTGCTCAAAAAAAATAAAGGGAACACTAAAATAACACATCCTATATCTGAATGAATGAAATAATCTCATTAAATACTCCTTTCTTTACATAGTTGAATGTGTGACAACAAAATCACACAAAAATTATCAATGGAAATCAAATTTATCAACCCATGGAGTCAAAATGAGGCTCAGTAGTGTGTGCGGCCTCCACATGCCTGTATGACCTCCCTACAACGCCTGGGCATGCTCCTGATGAGGTGGCGGATGGTCTCCTGAGGGATCTCCTCCCAGACCTGGACTAAAGCATCCTGGACAGTCTGTGGTGCAACATGGCGTTGGTGGATGGAGCGAGACATGATGTCCCAGATGTGCTCAGTTGGATTCAGGTCTGGGGAACGGGCGGGCTGGTCCATAGCATCAATGCCTTCCTCTTGCAGGAACTGCTGACACACTCCAGCCACATGAGGTCTAGCTTGTCTTGCATTAGGAGGGACCCAGGGCCAACCGCACCAGCATATGTCTCACAAGGGGTCTTAGGATCTCATCTCGGTACCTAATGGCAGTCAGGCTACCTCTGGCGAGCACATGGAGGGCTGTGCGGCCCCCAAAGAAATGCCACCCCACACCATTACTGACCCACCACCAAACCGGTCATGCAGGAGGATGTTGCAGGCAGCAGAACGTTCTCCACGGCGTCTCCAAACTCTGTCACGTCTGTCACATGTGCTCAGTATGAACCTGCTTTCATCTGTGAAGAGCACAGGGCGCCAGTGGCGAATTTGCCAATCTTGTGTTCTCTGGCAAATGCCAAACGTCCTGCACGTGTTGGCTGTAAGCACAACCCCCACCTGTGGACGTCGGGCCCTCATACCACCCTCATGGAGTCTGTTTCTGACCATTTGAGCAGACACATGCACATTTGTGGCCATGCTGGAGGTCATTTTGCAGGGCTCTGGCAGTGCTCCTCCTGCTCCTCCTTGCATAAAGGCGGAGGTAGCGGTCCTGCTGCTGGGTTGTTGCCCTCCTACGGCCTCCTCCACGTCTCCTGATGTACTGGCCTGTCTCCTGGTAGCGCCTCCGTGCTCTGGACACTACGCTGACAGACACAGCAAACCTTCTTGCCACAGCTCGCATGATGTGCCATCCTGGATGAGCTGCACTACCTGAGCCACTTGTGTGGGTTGTAGACTCCGTCTCATGCTACCACTAGAGTGAAAGCAACCCAGCATTCAAAGTGACCAAAACATCAGCCAGGAAGCATAGGAACTGAGAAGTGGTCTGTGGTCACCACCTGCAGAACCACTCCTTTATTGGGGGTGTCTTGCTAATTGCCTATAATTTCCACCTGTTGTCTATTCCATTTGCACAACAGCATGTGAAATTGATTGTCAATCAGTGTTGCTTCCTAAGTGGACAGTTTGATTTACAGGAGTGTGATTGACTTGGAGTTACATTGTGTTGTTTAAGTGTTCCCTTTATTTTATTTATGTATATGTGTCTCCTGGTTTTCTCAGCAGACAATTTTCCACAAGAATGTGATTATAAAGTATAGTAAGTAAAGTCCACATGAGGGTCCTTGTAACAAACTGAGTTTGTCTAATCACAGTCATCCCATGATGTCATTTTCACAGCAGACACGATGTTACCAATACAAATAATGATATCTCCGTTGTCTGACAGTGAGCCAGCATGTACTATACCAAACCCCTGAAACTAAAGCAGCTAAATGGAATCCAGCCATCGTCCACTCTATGAATACCAAAAACACTTTTGTATTTTTGTCACACTCATTTGTTAAATAAATGCATGTCATTAAATGCAAGGAGTCACAAAACAAGATGTTTTTTGGACAATAGACATCTGTTTATTGGTTCCCAGGATTCTTGCAAGAAGTTGAGCATACAATGCTCAAGAGAAAAAAAAAAGAAGCTCGACAGTCCTAAATTTAGACATCATAGCCAATGATGCCTCCTTTGCCAATGCACTCTCCAATGTAGAACCACATCAACACTTCAGTGGCCACCAGTCCATTCCTGAAAGCATCCTGTGAGGAAACAAAACATTGAATTAGATTTGCTTCTGGAGAAATGCATCAAGCTAAATCTAAGATTAGCCACAGATGATCTTCCTGTCATTGTTTTTCTGGAGAATTGATTAAATCATGTTTTCATTTCATACAGCAGACTTTACCAGAATAATGACATAATAAATTCTCATGTGTCCTTAATCACTGACAGTGATCAAGTGTTTCAGATTGCAGAACATCCCCTCAAGTTCCACTAGACTGATGTGATCCTGTACTGTAGATCACATTAGCTGATTTGCCAAGGTTTTGTGAGCTGCACAGCTGAGATTTTGGTCTCCACCATTTTCATAAGAAAATGTTTTCTGATATAAGTTTTTTTTTTCTTTTAAAGAAAACAGTTCTCAGAGATGTCTCCTGAGTGACCAAGGTATTCTTTCACAACATGGTATATTTTAATGCTGAAACATTCTATTCACCTCCATTGATTCTACAAGGATTAAGAATATAATATTTTTGAAGATGAATGACATTTACAATTGAAGAATACTGCACACTGGTTTACAGTTCACCATGGTAGTGAAACCTTCATGGCAACAGAGTCTTCGGGATATCATAAAGTATCCACTTCTCATTAGTTTGAATGTTCCCTACAGATATTACAGTCTAGTGTTCTGTATGAATGTAGGAGACATGTCTTGAGAACCAGCTCTGAAGTCGGTATGGGACATAAAAAAACATAATTTAGATGCTTGTGTTTTCTAATGATATGGCATGGCATATTTTTAACCAATCACTGGAGATGTACATAAGTTCTCTTTATACACGCAGAAAACAATCAAACACAACAAGGTCGTAATAGCACACGCACCTTTACTGTTGTCTGACCGAGACGTCCTGTCTGGACACCCTTGATGAGGTTTGTGGCCCCCTCGATGGCCTTGGGGATCTCGGCAGGGGAAGGGGGGACAAGTTCAACACGGGCATAGTGCCAGAAGGTTGCTAGCCGGGGTTTGGAGTAGGTGACAGCGGCTAAGAGAGAACAAACATTGCAATTACGACTCTGTTGCAACTAAGTTAGCTTTGAGCTCCCTTGCATGCTGATTAGTGGCGTTAGCCACTTAGCTTTAGGGCGTATGCTAATTGAGTGTAAACAATACAAATAACGCGTGCCAGCTAGCAGAAAAGGAACGTAGACAGAGCAAATAAAACAACGTGAAATCTCATTTCAGTGTTGTCTGCACCGAATAGCATAGCTAACGTTATAGCTCTTCATTCAATTGATGGCTGGGTGTCGGGTGTAATTGACAACGTCGGCCGAGGTGACGTTAGATGTTGTCAATAAGGATGATCCTACCTTCACTTAAGTTCCCCATTATTGGATACATGTTGTAACTTAATAGCCACCAAATCAACTTACCGCCGACTAGAGTAGGTACTTTAGCGACCAGCTTTTGCACTGCTTGTGCCATGTTGACGTGTTTGTCGATGCTAACTGCTTCCCCGGCTCCTGCTAGCCGAGTGAATGTCACCTCCAGGACCAGGACCCGCGACTGCAGCTGACCACAGAAGTGCCTGTACAGAAAGAGCCTGCGGTGCTAACATTTGTTAAGAAATATACTCTTCTTGTATAATTGTAGTTTACATTATATGATGACATGTTTATTTGTCATACAACATTTGGACGCCCAGATTTCAACATAATTATATTCCCACTCTCCTCACAGTGTTTAGCCTTATAGTTAAGTTAGATAATCCATTATGAGTCAATGCACAAGTTACATTTTGCCAAATGGCCTCTAGAGGGCGCAGTAATCTGTATTGTTATGGTGGATCATAAACAGTATTTAAATACATTAGATAAAGATAATTCAAAAGGACATTAATTAGACATGTAAATAGGGGTTAAAGTGTATTTATAAATTTATTTTGTTCTTTATTTCAGAAGGGATCATGTACATTAATCAACATCCAAACAAAATGTAAATGCTCCTGAGTTAGCCACAGACTAGTTTTCATCGGCTTATACAGACTGCATATGCAAACATTTTATAATGTAGTATACTATAATATCATAATACCCTTTAAACATTGGCTATTCAACAAGAAACAATGACGTATCATATTAAGGAAATTTATGAGATCCATTCTGGGTCTAGTAGGCTATACCTTTCCAGGCTAAATAACTGGGAAATTGATGAAAGTAACAGCACACAGACTATACTTGGGAGGGACAAGGTCATCACCCAGAGCATGATCTGTCCATCAGATCACATCTCAGCCAAGAGCCCAACTCCACCAAATGATGTCATGGACAATCAGATGTCTAGTGTATATGGTCAGATCAGTTACATGAAAATCTTGATTACATACGTTGTGCTTTAACACTTCACATCAGCACTTTCACAATTGTTTAAAACTTGTATCATGTCATGTTTCAATTAATTTTCACATTGCCATTTTGTGTGTTTGTAATATGTGTTTAGGTGTTTATGTCATTTATGGGAGTTCAACATGGCAAACAGTTCTGAATATTCATATTCATATTATTTTAGCTACATTTGAGTTATATTCTCAATTCTTAAAACACATACACATAATCCTCCACTCACATCCAAAACAATACAATTTACACTTTTTATGTAAAATTAAAGGGCCATACCTGTGTTTTTCCTTAATTATCATTAGTACTTAACATAACTGCTGAACACTTTCAAAATGAAAATGTGTTTGGTGTCGAATGTGTTTCTTCTTTCACACAGGCACTGGGTTCTATTCATCTCAGTCCAATAAGAAATTTGGTTTATAGATATTATGGTCCTTTACACTGTGGAACATTTTATTTATTCAGTATTTTATCTGATTGTGATCATGTGTGGCAATTTTTGTTTAAAACTAAACGTTCTACATCTATAGATTTATAAAACTGAACCAAAAGACATTTTCATATCACACTACAAAATGTCTTTGTGAGTTGACACTGTTACAGTTTCATCTTGTTTTTTATCTGTTTCATCACGTGGATTCCTTTGTGAAACCCCGGGATTAGATTAGATTAGATTAGACCTCCACGCCAATATAAGAACAACAACAAAAGTTGAGTTTTCTTGTTCAACTCAGTCTGAAGTCTCTTGTGTTGGCAGTATGGTCTGGAAGAATGTCTTCAGAATTGTGTGAGCATCTTTGTTGCTTACAGGAATGTAATCTCATAATTTTCATCCTCCTGCTGAGATACAAACAAGAAAATGAGGTAAAGATTATGTTCATGATTAATTGAAACATAGATTATGTACTAGGTTGTTTTTTACTTCACTCACTGTTAAATCTTTGGTAGGTGAGCTAGTCTGCTTCAACTTGTTGTAGCTAGTTTTATCCATGACTAGTAAGGTAAGAAAATGTCCTCCTTCCTTCACAAGCATAATCACATCTTCCAGATATTTTTCTTCCACATTTTGTCCATTGACTTCCATCACCACATCACCCACTTGTAATCCTGTTTTGTACCCAGAGCCCCCAAATGCCACCTACAGGAGAAAAACAAATCTACCAACACATTCGACAAAAATGTCCAGTAACGAGGTAATGTTCACCAAGTGCAATACAGCACTTCATCCCCACCTGGCTAATGAAGGTCCCAGCATGCTTTGGGACACAGCCCAGGTTAAAGCCAAACCCCACAGGGCCTTTTTGAAGAGAACAGTGCCTAGGCTTGCAAGAGCCATCTACTTCTTTTTGTGGGGACTGCTGTGCTGCAGAGGCTGGTTCGCTGCTCTCCTTTTCTCTCTCATCAGCATCATCCTCACAGAAAAGAAGAGGCGATAGACCCAACTGTAGAAACAAAAATAAGGAAAGAAACCATAAACCCTGACTCTTATCTGATATGAATTGCATTTAGATGTACAGTGGGGGAAATAAGTATTTGACCCCTTGCTGATTTTGCAGGTTTGCCCACTTACAAAGAATGCAACAATCTACAATTTTAATCATATGTACATTCTAACAGTGAAAGACAGAATCCCAAAGAAAATTCCAGAAAATCACATCATATGAATTTATAAAAATTGATAGCCATCTGATGAGGAAAAACAAGTATTTGACCCCCTACCAAACAGCAAGTATTCTGGCTCCTACAAGCCAGTTAGTCTTTCTTTAAGACACAGCCCCAATCCCAACCAATTATCTACATCAAATACACCTGCCTCACCTCGTTACCTGTATAAAAGACACCTGTCAACACCCAAACAACCAGCATCCAACATCACCACCATGGGCAAGACCAAAGAGCTTTCTACGGACATCAGGGACAAGATTGTTGATCTGCACAAGGCTGGGATGGGCTACAAGAGAATCGGAAAGCAACTTGGAGAGAAAAGATCAACTGTCGGTGCAGTTATCAGGAAATGGAAGAAGCACCACACCACCGCCAACCTCCCTCGGTCTGGGCCTCCACACAAGATCTCGCCTCGTGGGGTGTCCCTGATCATGCGAACGGTGAGGAATCATCCCAAAACCACAAGGGGGGAACTGATGAATCAACTGAAGGCAGCTGGGACCACAGTTTCAAAAGAAACGGTTGGTAACACACTACGCCGTCATGGATTGAAATCCTGCAGCGCACGCAAGGTTCCCCTGCTCAAGAAGAAACATGTACAGGCCCGCATGAAGTTCGCCATTCACCACCTGGACGACTCAGAAGAGGCCTGGAAGAAGGTGATGTGGTCAGATGAGACCAAAATAGAACTTTTTGGCCTCAATTCAACTCGTCGTGTTTGGAGGGCAAAGAACACCGAGTACAACCCAAAGAACACCATCCCCACCGTCAAGCATGGTGGTGGCAACATCATGCTTTGGGGGTGCTTTTCAGCCAAGGGGACGGGACAACTCCATCGTATTGAGGGGAGGATGGACGGGGCCATGTATCGTGGAATTCTGGACCAACATCTCCTTCCCTCAGTGAGAGAGCTGAAGATGGGTCGAGGATGGGTGTTTCAGCACGACAACGACCCTAAGCACACCGCCAAAGCAACAAAAGAGTGGCTGAAGAAGAAGCACATCAAGGTTCTGGAGTGGCCTAGCCAGTCTCCAGACCTGAATCCAATTGAAAATCTTTGGAGGGAGCTTAAAATTCGAGTTGCCAGGCGACAACCTCGGAACCTGAATGATTTGGAGGCTGTCTGCAGGGAGGAGTGGGCCAACATCCCTGCCGAAATGTGCACAAACCTTGTCACCAACTATAAAAACCGTTTGACATCTGTGCTGGCCAATAATGGCTTTTCTACAAAATATTAACATGCTGTTTGTCCAGGGGGTCAAATACTTGTTTTTCCTCATCAGATGGTTATCAATTTTATAAATTCATATGATGTGATTTTCTGGAATTTTCTTTGGGATTCTGTCTTTCACTGTTAGAATGTACATATGATTAAAATTATAGATCGTTGCATTCTTTGTAAGTGGGCAAACCTGCAAAATCAGCAAGGGGTCAAATACTTATTTCCCCCACTGTAGCTTCCAAATATATTACTGATGTTATATCTTCATCTCCACTGTTTAAAGAAACATCTGATAAATCATTTTTTGTTTAGCTTGGACAATGTTGGGGTGAGCCACATCTCAAGCATTTGGATAAATAAAATCTAAATAAAATTGTGTTTCCATGCATGTGGAAAGTGATGCCTACCTGGGTGTAAAACTCCATCCCCTGGGGAGTGATGGTGGTGAGGGAGACTTGTTGTCCACTCAGTCTCACTCTCTCTACAATCTCCTCATGTGACAGTGATTCCACTGACTGTCCATTGACTTCCAGCAGCAGCTCTCCATCGTGCATACCTGCCCTCTCTGCTGGACTGCCACTTTCCATCTTACGCAGAACATTAACTATTATTGGAAAATACACAGATATTTTAGTCGAAGACTAGAGTCTGGAATGCTTGTGTTTGAGTTTTACGCTCTGTTTGTCCTCTCACATGTGCGTCCTGATGGTGCCTTTTCCAGCCGAAGTAGGAAGCCGTAGCCCTCAGGCCAGAGACCAGGTGGAGTTTTCTGGCTCTATATGGCAGGTTGTGTGGAACAGCCATGGTGGGCAAGATGGGCATCCCCTGTCGCATGTAGGTCTTCTCACTCTCACTGTCAATCACTAGGATGGTGATGTGATTGCCACTTTTTTTCATCTGCAGCAAAACATTATTTGTTACAGCCAGACAAGGCTGGAGAACATCAATCTGGTAATTCTTAGTGGACCTATTGTTTGTATCTGCCAAGCTGCTGAGCTGCCAAGCTACGTTACACTTACTACAAACATGCACACAGCTACACACACACACACAGTGAAGGAAGATTGATTCAACAAATGAGTGATACAGAGTGAAATTGTAAGTTGTTATTGACTATTGCTTGGTTAACTTTAGCTACATTTACTTGATGTAATGGAAAGGGATAAGAAAGGAAAGGATATTTTAGTTGACTATGGAAAACACTAGGTAGCGTGAACGCCATTGATAAAACCTATCTATATAGCTAACAATGTTGTCAGTGAAAACTACAGTAAATGTCATAGTGTCCCTGTTAATGCGTTGTACCAGTATATCCTTCAATTTATTGACCAGATATTGGAAGATATTTAGAGAGAGAGAGAGAGAGAGAGAGAGAACATTGGCAGGGCAGCTGATTCTGAGGTCAGCAGTGGTCTACAGATCTAAGGAAATGTGCGTTGTTGTTTTTTCTTCTAACAGTAGGCCGCAGTTGGCAGGTCTAGTACCAAGGCATATCCTAAACTAAATTATTTTATAATATTTATTATATATGATATCTTCTGATCCACTTAAATTTCTGCATTTATTGGCTTTAATAAATTAAATAAATATGTAGATGTAAATGTAGACTAGGCTATACATGATCATATACCCACAGATATACAAACACACAGATTAATATAATATAACATAATAAAATAATATAATAAAATGAAAGCAATCATGCATACATACTCCAAATCTTTTATACCTTCCGCCATCAGGTCATTAAATTCGACAGTAGCCACACTAAATAGGATCCTTATCAACAGCTTACATGATAAAGTATTTGTACAAGCCAAACTACAGAGCAAAATCACACTCTGATTAAACCAATCTACAGTGCAGTAACAGTAATTAGTGTAATTTAATAGCATTTTTCAGACATGCAACTTATCTAATAGAGAGAGGAATTAGATATGTCATTACATTATCACACATTTGCATGAGCAGACAGATAGCATTTAAGTCATTTTTGTTAAATAGAGAGGAATTGGAAAAGGAGAATATGGCTGTTCTTTTTACTTAACATCTTGGCTTCTTCAGTAACAAAGACAGTAGACAGTAACAAAAGATGCGAGCGCAAAGATTTTGCAAGCCTCCCCTCCCCGTTCAATCCTAGTGACGTCCCTGTTTAATAACCAGTTTTAGAGTAAATGTCAGCAAATTAATAATTATTAATAAAAAGACTTCATACCATCTTGCTGAGTGCAGAGTGTGTGAGATCAGACACTGCTGCTCCATTCATCCACACCAGGTGATCTCCTTTACACACCCCTGCCTTTTCAGCTGCACCTCCTGCAACCAGGCTCACAGAGTAGCGACCTTTCTCTCCTGCAGAGCAGAAACACGAGGAGCAACTGACTAACACTGCACCGACATCAATTAATCTCGTACCTTGAACTCGTGATTACCTTCCATTGGTGTGAAGTTGATGCCCAGACCTGTCACAGGATCCCTGATGATGTGGCAGAGTCTGGGTGGCTTGTAGCCCTCGCACTTATACGCCATGACTAGACCTCGGAGGTCTTCACCACGGACACAGCCTGCTCATACTTCTTCCCATCCAACACTAATAAACATAACTGGTGTCTGCTTAGCGTTATCTTCCTAGCCACCTGATTCATAAAAAGGGAAATACAGTAGTTGCTGTTAGATTCCCATCAGTTCTTTGGAGATGCCTCTGACAATTCAATAATGCAGGGAGGTCATTTTACCTCTGAGTGAAAACATCGTCAACAAAGCAGTTGTTGACTTCCAGAAGCCTGTCTCCATCTTTAAGTCCACTGCGCCCTGCCACCCCTCCTGACACAACATTTCTGATTATGTGACCCTGGTGTCCCCTCTCCACCGCAGATGGAAGCCATAGGACTCCCCTTCCTCTCGTTTAAGAACACACAGATGTGGGCTGGGTGTCGACATAGAGTCTGAGCAGGAAGAGACAGAAAAGTGCTGTCAAACTTTAGAGTGACAGTTCTTTTTCAGACCTCATGATCTGAAACACAGAAGATCATGAGAAATGTGTGTGCAAGATACCTGCGTCGTCTGTGATGACCATCACTGGGTTGTCTATTCCCTCTTTAGGATTAAATGTAAATTTCCTGCAAAAGGAGTAGTAGAGACATTTGACATAAGTGTTCGGTTAAACTACTGACTTTAAATTCGGCACGAGTACAAAAAGAACAGCTGTGCACTTTAACCCTGCAGTATATTTTTTTCTAATTTTCAACCAACATAATCAATAATTTGCATCAATTACAATTACATTACAGTTTTAGTGCAGATTAATTGCATAACCTCACCTGTTAGTATTATTATTACAATAACAACGGCATAAATCTATCTATGCATAGTAGGCCTTATCTTATCTTAGTAATCTTAAAGATTACTCTCCAAAAGTCGGCATGTCAAGCCAGTCATTTATAATTGCAAAGCAGCATATACTAAACATTAATGCTATATGGTTTGGGGGGTACGTGAATGCTGTAATTCTGTTCAGGCTAAATGTCTCTAACTTTATTTTTATTGGTAGCTGTATAGTGTTCACATTTCAGTTTGACCTGACTTTGAAAAAATGACGAGGCTATTTCAGAATGTATGAACACTGTTGTAAGCAATTAGATGAAAAGCGTACTTACTCTGTTGAACCTATTTCCATCAAACCTTAAAAAACAGAGATCAAATAAATGTAATGGCTGTCGGAGCATAATATTTAGGTAGTGAACTTCACACATTTCCATACATATTTACCATATTTGGTAGAATAGTGTGATGTGGTTACCATATTCATTTTCAACAGATAACAATGTTCGACGCAGCAGCACAAAACAGACATCATCAACATTAACTTTCATTTGCATTATGATATATTGATTTGAACACTGTGAACGTCTGTGTGGTTCTGTCTGCTAAACTTGTGAGGTACCAGCTTATTTGAGCCTTGGATGACATATGTGCTGAATACCAGCAGAGGCACCATAAAACAGGGCTTGACTTTTGTGATTATCTTTAGTCTTTGTCCTCTCTAAACAGGGAGGGGATTAAGGAACATTAAAAAACCTTAAAGTTGCAAAAGTCTGATGAATATGTGACAGATAATCAAAACTTTTGTTTCTTTGTGGTTGGTGGCTACATTATTACACCAGGATAGCTGAGATAATGATACATTGGCTGTGGAAAAATACACTTGAGCCTTCTGATAAAAAACATTCTGATACACACAGCGCTGACCCTTGTGCAATCATGCACTGAGCAAGCGTCAATCAAGGGCAAGAACAATTTAAATGCTGTTCAAGCAAAATAGTCAGTTCTTGACACCTCAAAGTTTTCCAAAACATTCCTCTTACATGAAGGGCTGAATCATTATTTGAACGCTTTAATCATATATATCTGAGTTGAGTGTGCAATTCCCATTTGCGCAGATGACATTGCTTTATATTGTGTTGCTGACTCTGTCTCTCCAATTAGCCATACAGAAATTTATGCACTTTAATGCACTACAAGATGCACATACTAATATTAAATTAGCGTTAATGAAAATAAAACACAATTTATGCAATTCTCTAGATGCAAAGATACAGATTACAGTAACATACATATTTCCTATTTTTAGAGTCACAGAATGCCAATATCTGTGCATCTGGCTTCATGAGAAATTAACATTGAAACATCATATAGTAAACCATAAACTGTGACTGAAAATTAGCTTAGTGTACAGACACAGAAGCAGCTTCCATTTTAGCTGGTGAAACGATTGTTGAAGCAGTTTTCCTCTCAGATTGTGGGGATGTCATCAGGCTGCTGCCTTGACTCAAGGCTAAAGACTCCATTTACCTCTCTGCTCTCAGGTTCATTACTGCACTCACCACTGCACTTTGTATGATAAAGTTGGTTGGCCTTCCAACTCTGAGAGAAATAATAACTAGTGGCACTTATTTATCTCCCTAGTTGCTAAATTGCCATATATCATCCTTGCTGTTCTGGCACAGTGGCCTGTTATTAGCTGCTCCAGTGATTGATTGATGTTCCAGCAGCCTTGAACCACAGCCAATCCTGGAAAACCTGCCTTTGCTGTTAGTGCAGTGTCCTCATGGAATCATGTTTCATGAAAAAAAAAAATCAAAAAATCAAAAACACACCTTCCTACCTCTCTGTGTGTTTGTTGACTCTGTCTGTCTTTGTTATTATGTTTCTATTAACTGACGACAGGGCTTTGCCATAAAAGAGCATGTATTTGCTCAGCCAACCTACCCTGTATAAATAAAAGTTGAATAAAAAAATAAATAACAAAAATAACTTGTTCCTGGTTGCTCATCCTACCACAATGGCCATTAGAAGGACTGAAAATGTCTCAAACACTAAAATAAAAACAAACCGTTGTTTGCAATAACGTAACACATCATATCTACACGGCTAAGCAGCCCCTCTCCTGAATAGCTTATACCACAGGCACTTTGGTGTGCTAATGGATCACTGTTTGCTTTTCCCCACCATAAATCTTGTTTTAAATGTACTCGGGCATAGTTGTCCTAAATAAACAAACAACAAGCTGGTGAATTTCAACCGGGTCTGCTGAATAATCACAACCTTACTTCATAAAGATGAGAATTTGTGGGTGTAAATGGTGATCACAACTGGAAAACAGCATTTTTAAATACATTTTTAAGTACTTGGAAGTGCTGTTCAAACAGATAGAGTCTACTTGTTCAACAAGTATAGAAACCAAGTAAAGTGTTCCATTCAAAATGTCATTAGACACAAAGACATAGACAATGACGTGATTTAAATTTGATCCTAAATGCAGCAGAATAAAAAAGAGGGCACAGGCATGAGAAATACACTGAGAGTTCAAAATGTCAAAACAAAATGTAGAAATACAGTAAAATACACAGACAAGAAGGACAACATGGATGAGGCAGCTCAAATAAGATAGCTGGAAAACAAAAATCAGGACATTGTGAAAGGTTTGAATGTGTTACCTGTATTTGATCTCATGTTGTGTCTCTTACCCATCAGCTCATCAGTCACACACCACACAGAGTGACAACCGCGGGAGTACTGAACACTCAAAAATGTATTCTGACCCCAGAGAGACTCCTCCCTTTGAGGGACACCAGGCTTAATGTTTAATCTGTGTGAAATTTGAAGCACACATACCTGTGTGTAATTTCTGCTTTGTATCGTACCGTTGACTAAGAGTATGAAATGCATGAAAATACTGTTCCTTACAGTGCTATCTCAATGAATGACTTGCATCTTGTTATTCTGAAAAAAACTATCTGTGCCTGTTCCCATGAGAGTCACATACAAGCCTGACTGTCGGCGCCAAGGTCAAACACTCAGTGACAAATTGCACAAACAGATCAACATTCCAATAAAAATAACAGAGTAGTGATTTGCAGTTCAGCAGAGGTAATTGTTGCCAATGCACATGGTGAGCATGACTAAGAACTGATATACTGGAAATACAGATAAAAGAAGGATGACGGAGAGTGATGAGAAATCAAATAAGTCATGTCTATTTCACTTGAAGGTATTGGAGAGAGGAGCTATTAAATGGATTCATAGTTTTGTCTAAGGTGTACAGTGGTGTTTATAATTCTAATATGTACAATAGTGTCTGCTCGATAGCATGTCTGCACTCCTGTATAATTTTGTACATCTGCTTTTTTATACTGTGAAGTGCATTTTATATTTCACTGCACAAGCTCCCCACCCAGTGTTTTCCCTGTGCGTTTTTACTGATTATTGTTTATTGTTCTATTTAGCACTGTAGTCCATGTGACATGAAATTTCGTTCCCCTGACTATACATATGCGGAAATGACAATAAAGCTGTCATTAAGTAGGCCATTTCATCACATTTTTCTCCCATTTTTTAACTAAATTGATTGCGATGCTTCTTTGTCAGCATCGTTGCTCACATTTCTCTGGAAAACATCGTTACAGGAGATATGAGGAGATGGATGTGATGACTTCCAGCATCTTGAACGTTTATATGAGCTCAGGTTTTCAGAAATGATAATGAGTCAAGACCCTCAACTCCGATCTGCTTTCCTGTGTGCTAAAACCTCGAAAAAGACAACAGTAAAAGATCAACATTCCTGGTAAACACCATAGTTTTAACATGAAAATTGGAATATCTGCCCCAGATTTTAGCCGTAACTTATTAATAATGTCTGACCAAATACAACTCAAATACCATAAACTGCGCCTCCCACTGCACACACATGCTCATGGCATGACCTCTCACCTACTGAGAGTGTCTCCCATGAACTTAGGCAGCGACAGTATGTGCACCTCTGTCCGAACAAAAAGGTTTTATGTGGAGAGATTATCTTTTAATACAATCCCAGCACCCATTATGGTTTATTTGATCAGTTTCAATAACATTCCACCCAGGACTGTGAGTGTATGGCTGTGTGTGCATGTGTGTGTAGATCCACCATGCCAAGTGTCACCAAAGTGTCACAAACCTGAATTGTTCTTCTTCTTTTTTTATTTGTCAGGGACATTGCAAAAGAAACACATTGTAACAGGTTACAATAACTTGGGACAAATTTGTAGCATAAAGGGTTTCTGGCTAAAGCTAATTTGCGCCCCCTTTCCTTCAGGTTATGAATGTGATTGCAGTAATTAATTTGGTGTCCAGAAAACCTTTTTGGTTTGATTCAAATTACAGGTTATATTTGATGATGTTTTAAAAATACACCTCTGATTGGAACATTTGGTTGCTTGATTATTAACAATATGCGATTCCTTTACAAGGCAGTTAGGTGTTTTGGAGAGGAGAACTTGCTGCAATTCAGGATAAACTAGATAGGCTTGTACAGAACTGGCACTTCTGCCTCTGAGCATGGCAAGTATTCAGATGTTGTTAGGAAAGCACTGTGTGCATTGATTAGGTCACAAAGCCACAGAAGGTGAGACGCTTACTAGTCGTCAGTTCACCAAGATTCTGACAGTAGAGTATTCTAGACATTCAGTGCCACCTGTTGAGCACACGGTACTATTGTATATTTCAGGAATTAGATATGCAGTTTATCATCATGCTTACAAGTGCTGTACAAATTCAACTGCACCAAAAACATACAGTTCCTATGATAGAATCATTCATTTGAATGTGAGAATAAATGCAAGACTTCAGCAAATCAAAACAGTGTCTGATTAAAGTCAACAATATCTAATTGAAGCCTCATTCCACTAGATGGCAACAAAATCTAAATAAAACCTACACTGAAAACAGTTCTAACCATTTCAGTTGAAATTATATATATTTTCAATTAAACATGCTAAGGAACATGTATTTATTGTTACTTGATCATGTTCTAAAACTGGTATCAAGCTAAGTCAGTCACAAGCTCTAAACTCTTGTGTGTTTATTATTTGGGAGAACAGGTTTGACCTCCCTACTGTACCCTACTGGTTTTGAATTGTGATTTTTACTATGATGAGGGCAGCTGACTCATACATACATGTAACCAAATTGCAAAGACAGCAACAGGTCCCTCCTTAGGTTGGTATTTGTAACCCATGAAAAACTATTCTTGCAACGTGCAAAGGCCCACACACAGTCAATTAGTAACTTCACCGCAACTGATGTTCAAAGGTTAGGATACAATATGCTGTGATTTTGTGAAAAAGAAATGAAAATATGTGACTGAAGACGATTTCTGCAAGCATTATACAGAATCAGAATCAGAAATACCTCATTGATCCCCAAGGGCATATTTGTTTTGTTACATTTGCTCATGTGACAAGACATTCAAGAAATAGAATACAAATAATAACAATATAAATAGAAAATGTAGTAACATAAAAATAAAAGTTTGTAGAACTATGTAAAGTATACTACAGTATGTGACAGAAGTGTGATGATGAATAAATAATAGTAATAATTCAATTCAATTCAATTCAGCTTTATTGGCATGAATGTCAAACAACAATATTGCCAAAGCTATAAAACAAATACAAAAGAACAATTCATTTTATACAGTTTATTAAATAAAGTAAATAAAACAGTAAAAGTGTGTTTTTGAGTGTGTTAAAATAAATAAATAAATAATGATGATGATGATGATGAGTACTGATAATGTTGAGAGCTGTAGTGGATTTAAATCCTTAAAGAATCCTTAAAAAAATCCCCAGCATGTCTTACAGTTAAATTTAGCGCATAGACAAAATGTTGTTTACAAGTTTACAATAGTGGTATTACCTGACAATGAGAGAGGAAGCTGAATGAACTTGAACCTGCTAAATGACTAACAAAAAGAGAGAGAAATAATAGAAAGTGTATTTGTGCACAGTATGTTTGTGTGATGGCACTCCCCTGACCTCCACCTTCTTAAAGTGGAGAATGACAGAGAGGAGAAGGAAGAGAAGAAAGAGAGAGAGAGAGAGAGAGAGAGAGAGAGAGAGAGAGGACTTCTATGGGACTTTTCAATCCTGGTTCTGGATCCAAGTTTCAGTCCCGCTCAGTCATCCCTATTGGGATCCTCCCAGCCACAGGAAGACACAGAGCTCCCATCTGTGCCTAAATCCTTGCCAAAGCACTGGAGTGTACTAACGGTCAAAAATCTGTAATGGAGACAGTTACCTTTTTGTAAGCCTGATCCCACATCTCTCAAGTCCAAGCATGGCTGCTCTTCTGTGGACCTCACTTGACTCCTTGTTGGAGCTACCGGAGATGAGATGCATTAAATACAGATGAGGACTTCCTGATAGACAGTCTGTGAGGAAAGACCAGAGCAAATGCTGCAGAACTACCAACACTGCCCTTCGTACTGCATGGAGCCTCAGGCTAATCTCAGCCTCATGTGGGCCTGTGTAACATCCTTGCAGAGAGTCCAAAGGCCACTCTTTTATCGTGACACACACATGGCTTCTCTGTTAGTGTCTGTGTCTTGTGTTTCCTCGGTCTGTGAATCCATGGCAACAGGAGCGTGAATGGTCTATTCAGGATTGCCTCCACCACACCCTCTGCCTCTGAAACTATATATCAGCAAACAAATTGTACAGTTGGTTTGGTCCAGGTTTATGAGGCTTGGTCCCAAGTGGAAAACAAATCTCAACAATTTAGTCTCAGAGGAAAAAGAACAGGGAAACTGCTCCATGCAATCCTCTGTCATCTCAGCATCTCAGACTTGTCTCCTCTGAAATTCATTCATTTATGTTCTGGAGTGTGAAACCAGTTATTTGGTTATTGATTCATGATTGCTTGTTCAGACATTATTTGCAGGTGGTTTATTTATACATTTGGTGCTAAGGCCAGTTTTTTGTGTCAGCTTTTTAGAGGGGGGAATCCTCTATTTTTGAATGTAGTGGGCTAAGATTTGTAGCAAAAACATTGGTGATAAATGTGTGTTTTAAATGATAAAACACACAATAATTGATAATTGAACACTCTGTATTCCTTTAACATGAATAAGGTTCCGTTTACGATGCAGGAATTCTTTCTTGAATGTTTTTGCAACTTACACATCCAACCCCCAACACTTCCTCACATTTGATTGTGAAATGTGGCTTTTTTGTTTGAGCAGTTTTGACCAGAGGATCCATCTGGGTGAATCACAATCACAATCAGAACAGATGTTGTCTAGTTTGACTGTGATGATCTTGGACAGATGCTCTTTGGAGAATTCATTATTATGACACCACAGAATAACAAAGTAATAACACAATTCTTAGCCCAATTTGATGACATTTCACTTATGTTTTTAAAACTAACTTGATTTGTTGTCTGTTAATGGATCTGCAGTGAAAGTATCTAAATGCACAAGACTGATGTTACACTTTTGAGTGTTTAGACCTGATGTACTTGTTCGCCTCTAGCAATTTTGTGAAAAAGCTGAAGTTGAAATTGGATTTTTATTTTAGAAACAAGTTATGTTTTTCCTTTGAGGCCAAAAGGAGACTAGTTGCTTATGTCTGTGTTGGACTATGGCAATGTTATATACATGCATGCATCCAAGCAAAGCGTACACGCGTTTGACACTGTCTACCATGGAGCACTGAGGTTTATCACATATTTTAAAGCCCTTACTCACCATTGCACCATTTATAGTCTGCATTGTCCACCCATAGACTTGACCACTAGCATACTTTTATTTATAAGGCTGTTTTTGGTCTCCTTCCATCTTACCTAAAGATCTACATCCATGAGAAAAGCATGGGAAGATCCTGTCTTTTTGGTTCCACAACTTTCTCCTACTTTCTGTCCCTAAAGTCTGTACTAAATTGCCTGAATCTTGGGAGCTGGTCTCACTGGATGCATTTAAAGTAAAATGACTTGGTAGGCACATCTGGCTGTAGATGTTTTGACTGATCCCTGATGGTGATGACTTGTGACGAATATTGACGAAAATGTTTGTCCTGTAATTTATTATTTATTTTCATTGTAAATTGTTGTATGAATGTTTTTATGTCTGCAACCCTGATAATTGTGCTGCTGCTTGTCTTGGCCAGGACACTCTTATAAAATAGATTATTAATCTCAATTAGACACCTGTAACATAAAACATATGTCTGCACTGCTAGTAGATATTTGGTACTGATCTGATTCTTTCATGTGTCTGGCATCTCTGTACCAATGTTTTTAGAATGACTTAATTTTACTGTTATTATCCAGTAGATATTAACACAATGAAACTGCTATAGTATAGTATTCTGGTTTGTAGTTTTACGCTCCCCAACTATTACAGAGACAAATATCATGTGCTAATTTTCCTTAGACCACTCTTTTCTTCAGAGGCCATAATTGCTGGCTCAACAGAATGACATCTCTGCTAAAAGGTCAGCTAGTATGAGGCATGGTTTTCCCAGCATTCAGTTTTACATTGAGCAATAAGGTTACATCCTCTGCCAACAGAAATTGTGGTTGTAAAAAAGGGAAATGATCACTTGGGTGCACACTCCACCCAGCAGATATTGCATGTGTCTGACCAAAACACACAAATCCTGCTTACACACTTCAATGAGATCATTATTTTATAGCCTATAGTTTTATTCTCTGATTTTCTTGAGAGAATGACATGAACTGATTCTTATTTCGAACATTTGAAGTTATATTTTTGGTGTAAGAAGATACATTTGGTTCTCAAAAAATGCATATTTTGCTTTGATTGGAAGCTGGGGCCATGACAATGTTAGTGGGCGTAGGACAACTATGTCAGCATAAAAAAGCTGCCTGCTTGTCTTCCTGTGTAATAAATGGTAAATTATGTGTAGTGGGACACTACCACATACATACTGCATGCACATGTTTATGTACATAGAAAAGGTTTGTCATTTACATTTTGACAGCAATGTGGGTCCAAATCATCACTATGGGTGAAAGTTCATTCCTTTAAGTGAATTATGGATGGTTACCAGTAATCTTTAACGAAAGGCAAATAAATCAAGGTTTAGCAAGATTTATTATGATATGATAAGAGCGAATGCGAGGCATGCTGACTGAGAGCATATGAAATTTAATTTATATACAACTATTAATGTTGAATGGGCCTAGATGTTATTGAGCGCAACATAACGTTGAATTTCTGGCTTGGGTTCAGAGTGTTCTGATTGGCTGAGAGGAACAAGTGTACAACACGTAGGACTGACGTGAATTTAGAAAGACGAATGATGTGGCAAAAATCAAAGGGCGAATAGAAAGAAATAGTTCCAGTTTTACACTTGTTCTTATAGACTTGTATGTTGAAGTCTAGTGACGCTGTTTTGTATTTGAAAGAGGATATCATACACTGTAGATTTACCAATTAAATAGTAATTATACAAGCCATAATGCACTTTAAAAAAAAAGTTAGACTGCATATTCATCCGCCTTATTGAATGCACTTCCATTTCCGGGATGTTTTCTCTGCTGACCAACCTCCACCGCCATTGCAGGTCCAGGGAGTCGGTGTAGTGGCAGTCAGTCGTTAGCCAGGGAAAGCCCGCAAGTAAACAGTTTAGGGACGAATAAAAAAGTACTATCACACGGACAGTACGTTTTACACAAAGCTTAGAAAAAATTCATTTGGACTTTAGACCAGAGGCTCCCTGGCTGTCCGGCTAGGATCTGAGAGAAGAAGCCGTAGTTTGTTAGCATTAGTAGAACCCGGAGGAGAGAGAGAGGAACCGCCATGGCTCAGATCCTGCCTATTCGCTTTCAGGAGCACCTGCAGGTACGGATGAATGAACGGTTAGATTGTTAGGTAAAGTTAGACTTGAAGTGGCAATCACTACGAGATTCTCAGTGTCTCCAGAGACTTTTCAAACACAAGTTAAGGATTGCTAACAAGCTAAGTTAGCTTAAGCGAGCTATGCTAACTAGCTTGGCAGGGTGGATGACGTTTATCTTAGTTAGCATCTAGCCTTCTTGCTAACGCTAGCCACCCTTGTTCATGATATAAATGACGATAGTCTGCAATACACAAACAGAATGTATATACTTTACATATTGCTATTAACTCGTAATCAGAAACGTTGTGTTAACATAATCCTTCCTCGTGTATCGACCGTGAACAAATTTCTCTCTGAAAAAGTATTTGTTTTCCCGGAGCAACGTTAACGTACACACAAATGCTCACTGCCATGTCAATACTGCAACGAGGATGATTATTAGAATAGCTGTAAATGTAATAAGTTATTCATTATCTTATTGCCTCTACTGAGTCCATTCTGTAGGTCACGTGTCATCACGTAGTAATGTGACTGCTTAATGGAAAAGTGAAAATAATAATTTTACTTTTACAGTTACTTATTGATGTTGCTTTGACAGGTTGTAAAATATGCGTCGTCCTATAACTTTGAAAGTGATTATCAGACGCCAGCAGCATATCACGTTGGATGGTTGTAGAAACGGTCATGTGGTGTGTTGGTCCGACCCATGTTGAATGACTTTTCCAAAGTTCTCTGAGGCTCAGACATTTACTGAGAATGACTTTTATTTCTATTGTCGCGCAAAATCTCCCTTTGATACGGTACTAAAGCTGGTATTACAATTTCCTTAAACTAGACAAGGTGTTTTCCTTGATTGTCCTGCTCTATGTACTATCTATTCTGTGCTCACTTCTTGGTTTAAATGGCCACACCTTCAGTACAACCCCAATAAAACTGCCATTTGGTCAGGTTGAGGAAGTGGAAACATTCATTGCTCTCTAAGCTTGTGGATTCTGTAATTCTGGCTTTCAAGATGTAATGAATAAATTATAATGACTTTTTGTGTTGCAGTCTAGCTTCAAATGAGAAATTTGTTCGGGATGCCTCAAGAGAATAATTTATTCAGTCATTTTTACTTTTTTTTTTCTAGCCCAGGCAAAAAACATAAAGCTTTGGGCCTCACAATGTTATGACATTGATTACTTTGGACAAATTGTAGAGAAATTATTTGTTTCAGGCTTTTCATATTGTTTATGTAGTTTTCCTTCATTGATATGAGGCTCTGTCTCAACACTTAGAATAAGTAATAGTGTTTTGACACTGATCTGATGAGGGGTCATAGGTCAGGGTCAGTACCATTGGAGTTGACTGTGACTTTCAGTATCTTGCTCAGTGACAGCTCAGCAGAGTGAATATTTGAACCCATGCCTTTTGATGTTATATCTTACTCCTGCTACTACGAAACTATCACCCTTCTTACAAATCCTCTAGAATAGTGAGGTTGAGTAAGGTACTTGTATGGTACTACTTCTTGTTCAAAAAGTGCTGTCCATAATGTTAAAACAATAGACATGTGCAACAATTCACCAAAGTCACAATGTAACACAGCAGTCTGTTATTGCCATCTTAGTTTATGTGACAGCAGTTGATGAGTTAATATGTGTAGGCCTAAGAGATTGTATGGAGATTGAGCTTCACAAAGCTATGCAGAGGTCTTTTGTGCATACAGTTACAATAAATGATTATGGAATTATTTTTGACTCCTTTTGTTAAGTCCCTTTGATTGCCGGAGTGGGAGTGAAAGGAGAGCAAAATACAAGTGGTGAATTACTGTGGGTACTGTGCATTAATATTCAACTAATATTTTATCTTCAGCCAAGGGAAAGGGTTGTGCAAGCAAGCCCAGACACTAGATCTTTGCAGTGAAATTATACTAGTAGCTTGTTGACCTTCACACTTGTTGATATTTTCTAATTTTATGTACACTTTTCGCATAATAACTTGTAGCATTTTATTCAGATTACTTACAGTACCGCACTGTAGTTGTCAGTGATATTAACTGCCAGGCTGTGACTGAAGTGTGCTTTCCCTGATTTATGTCATTGGCACGTCACAAGGTCATTTTGTGTGACTAATCAACTCCCAAGGGATTTCCTGCACATATCACTAATGCACGACCTGCATATGCTGTTTCATACATGTTTCACAGAATGCATCCCTTGAGCAGATCATGCAGAATATTAGAGCTGGCAGAAATGACCTAAAATCTACATCAGGATAAATTGTGAGAATCACAAATGTATTTTCTGATTGGTTTGTGCTGAGGAGATGTCTATCCATTAATCTCATGGGCTGTCAGTTTGTCAGGTACTATAAGATGCTGGCATGGCTCCTCACAAGAGCTCCCAGGAAGCAGGAAGGAAGTTCTCCTAGCTTATTGCTATAGTAGAGTCACATTAATCATTTACCGTATCCACAGTTTGAAGATAAAGCTTACACATATGATTATCTAATTGACATTTCAGTATTAGATTTCTCTGGATCTAGTGTAGGGCGCTAATATACAGAGCCAGCTGGCTTTGGCAGCTTAGAAGCAAGCATTTACCTTGTTCTGTGCTTTCACTCAACCCCCCCCCCCCCCCCCCCCCCAAATTGCAACTGCAATTGTGTGTCTGTCATCCGGTCAACTTGCATAGCTTGCATTTTATACATCATCTATTTATATAGTATATTGTAGACTCCAGTTAAGGAACTTTAGTAACTGAACTGAAGTAAAATATCTGTAACATGCCTGGTGCACATTAGCGGAATTACAAATCTTAACAGAATTTTAAAACGTGGAATACCATGTATCAGATTACTTATTATTTTAATAGTAAAAACTCTTACACTAGATGATTCTGTGAGGATGCAGGACCCCACACTTGGCGCTTCCAGGGACTTTCTTACAGGAACTCGCATAATCAATGTGATTTCAGAAATCAACAAACATAGACACTTGTACTTGTGTTTGCCATATTTTGCACAGCAAAACAAACAAAAAAGAAGACTCAATCTATGGATGAACTCGTGGCTGAGAAGACTAAGTCAGCATGGGTTATACATTCTATAGTGCGAGCAAGTACACAACATACGGTTGGTGACGCTTCCCGGTCAGCTCACATCTCATTGGCTATTACGGGTTTCTGCTCAATATTTCGTTGCTGTTCCTTTCACATTACAGGAAATAATTAGTCTCCCTGATTTTTATGATAAATATGATATCAATGATTCAAAATCAGGGAGACTCCTATCCAGTCAAACCAAAAATATGTAATGTTAAATGAATGACGTTCAAATACGAATGGCAGCACCTAATACTGCCAAGGAACTTATAAGTGCTACAGTTCTGATCAATCAGGGATGGGGATCGAGACCCGGTTCCAAAAGGACCCGGTTCCACAATTTCTCAAAACCTGAAAATCAATAAGGTTCGAGCTTATCGATACTGCTACCGAGACTTGCTGGTCCTATGATGTGACGTTATGTCTTGAGTGTCAAATCTGATTTAATTTGAAACTCAATGGATAAGGAAATCATCAGGCTGCAGTCTCTGCCTGCTCACTGTCGGCTCCTACCATAGACTGCGGCGGCAGTGCGAGAGGCTGCGGCGTTGCGGTGGAATACGGTGAGTGTAAGTTAACGTTGGCTCCAAACTACTGTAGCGTTAGTTGATGACAGCTACGCTCGTTAATGTAAGTACGTGCAATTAAACCTTTGCAAGTAAAAAGACGATACTTGTCTGTAAGGTAATGTTAAACATGTAGAAAGGGTTAATTTAATCATCTCGGTCCTCAGTATCTCATCCTGTATGTTTTATTACAAGCATAGCTAATGCTAGCTTGGCATTAGCCAAATGTTAAAAACAAGCCAAATAGAAAGCTGTCTGTCTGGAGCACAGACTGGTCTGTAGTCTTAAAAACTCAGCCGCTCCTCCTTCTACCTAGTAACGTTACCTGCAGCCAGCGAGAGAGGAGAACTGATACAGGCTGATGTTGTTCTTTCTAAACGTCACTCACTACTTGTGATGTCAGATAAAGTTATTGAGTTACTTTGCTGTTGTAAACATTAATGTTGCTGCTCTAGAAACAAAATTTAGCTGTATTTAAAATATTAAATTAAAAACAACCAGGGAATTAATGTACTTCAACATATGTTTATTTATCGCAAGTGGTATTTCATGTCAATATATAATGTTATCGCACATTGAATATTTTCCTCATATCATGCAGGCCTACCTCATCCCCATTGGGTCTGGTCTTACCAAATAACCATCACTAAATAACAGTAAAGTATCGATAGTGGTATTGATAAAGAATCAGATCGTTAAGCAGTCTCAATAAGAGTGTCAAAATAAAATTAACGATCCCCGTCCCTAATCAGGAACCAGTATCACTTTAAGACTTGTCCTCGATATCCATCCGTACCTGGGAGTTGGCTGTCTGTAATCATTAAAAGTGGCTCTTGGATCCTTTTTATGTAATGACAACATGGTGCCCATTCTTTGTTGACAAAGGCTTCCTTTGCAAATAGTATTTAGTAAGCAGAGTTTGACAAGCCAGGTTTCCTTTCTTGTGCCAAATAGATGATTTGAGGAGGGAAAAGCTTTAGCTTATCAAATACTGTTAAGTCAGCACAGTATTTCACATACGAGTCCATAATGACATGTTACTGTGGATTTACTTTCTCTGCATCTATGGATGTTTTGTATAGTATACACAATAATATGCTGTGACTACAAAACATGTTATCGATTAACACTCTTGACTAAACCAGTTACAAAACACCCACCAAGAACCTTTTTATTAAATGTACAATATGTAGTTCACATTTAGAGTCTCCCGTAACGTCTAGCAATGGTGGGGTATCATACACAAAGTTTGTATTTTGTAAAGGCTACGAGATTTCATGATGAGAGCCATTTACAGGAGTTTTCCTTTTTTTATTGTAGGCTGTCTTTCTGTTAAGAAAACATTTTACTTCATCCAACAGTGTTAGCCCCATAAGCAGATAATCAGAGAGGTTGTCGATAAACCCAAAGTTATCAGAACTTTTTGATGGCAAAGGCAAATATAAAATGATTATCCTATCTTTGGATTGCAAACATCCAATACTTTCATTTAGTGGACACAGTATTGTGACATCCTCAGAAAATACATTTTCTCAAACACCATGTTTTGGAATGTAGTTGATGATGATTATGATGAGCTATGTATGATTGCAGCACCATTGTTTCATTGTCTAAGGAAAGCTGTGAGCAAAATTTACAAATTGCCCAGAATGTGAATGAATATGAGCTAAAGTGTAGGGCTGGACAATAAAACAATAACAATTATTGCGATTTAATGTTTTTCAATAACAATATAACAAATGTTCAATAATATTCAATACATTTTTTATTTATTCACTTCACATTCACGAATTAGGACTTCATTCTTTTATTAAGATATTTTGTTGAGGAAAAAGCTCTGAAGAAGCTTTTACTTATTTGTTAACAAAGATTTTATAATAATTGTTTTAAATGTTTTACCTCATATTTGTGAAGTGATCCATGGTTTGGCATAAAGAAGAGTTAAAACCACATTTAACCATCAGGTTTCTTCAACTTTCACTCAGGAAAGTGAAAGTTCTGGGCAATTTGTAAATCAGCCTTTAAACTCGAAAGAAATAACGATTTGATACTTATTCTGATAATTATCGATATCGAAATATATGAAACTTTTTATCGTGATGACATTATGGCCATATCGTCTAGTCCTAAGAAAAATAAATAATTCAGTTCCCTGAATGCCCCGAAAAGATGGGACTTGAAATCTGGCTGTACTGTTATTAAATCCATATAATTCAAATTTTCAGTGGTGTTTGATAAAAAAATGTAATTTGAGGGATATGCCTCTGCCATTACATCCCCACTGTTCGTTCATTTTGCCATGCTCTTTAAATATGCCCTTGCACGTTGCACTTTGAACTGTGCTTGTAACAAGCTGATATCTCGTGACAGGCTGGGGAGGATACAGATATGCTGAACACTTGACATTCTGCAGCCTAAATGTAAGATAATAAGGCGTGCATTTAGGGGGAAAAGGAAACTGCATTTCCAGAAACCATCTCAGCAGAACTGGCTCAGAGTGGAGATGGACAAGCTCCAGAAACCCATGCACCCCCACCCCACACCTTTATCTTTATCTAACTGTAGAGGCGGCCCTCTTGCTCCTCACCCCAGTGCTGGTCACATGTCCCCCACCAGTGTCACATGGTGGTGGAGGAGGCAGCATGGGCAGGCCTGTTGTTTCAGTCCTGGTACACAATGGGCCCTGGTTTCCTGTTGTGGAGCATTGCCATGAAGTGCTGCAAGCCTCAGCACATTACATAGCACATCCTTCCCTGCACTGCCTTGAACTGTACATGTGCGGGGCACACACAGGTTTTTTCTGCTGAGCAAAATGCAGCTTTCCTTAGAAGAAGAGCATACAGGTTAAATCAACAGATGGGACTCCTTGGGGTCATTAGTAAAGTTTAAATCTGGCAGCTGATTCCTTACCTCAGAGATCAGTAGCAACAATCAGCTCAGTTTTATGCTTTTAACGGGATCTGTTTGACTTGGCGTCACGAGAGAGTCCCTATGAGTGGATTTCTGCTATGGATCAGCAAATGCGCAAGAAA
>NW_024042012.1:0-4793 GCF_014851395.1 Micropterus salmoides | reverse complement strand
GGTGAGGTTATAATGATAGGTGATTTTAATAGTCTACTGATGTTTCTAACAAGGATCAAGGTTTTAGATTTACAGCAATTATTCCAAGAGCCCAAAAGAGTGGCTAAAATGAATCAAACTATCATTGATCTCATCTTGGTATCTGATCAGTCTATGATTTCTCAGAGTGGGGTTGTAAATTGTACTATGAGTGACCACTCATTAATTTACTGCACAAGGTTACAAGTATAAAGTTGCATTGAAGAAACAAAATTCAATTAAAATATAGTCGTTAGGTCTTGTGTATTGAGTGTTTAAATTCAATGAATTGGCCTTCAGTGTTATGTTTGGATGTCGATGAAGCATGGGAGCAGTTAAAAAATATGTTGCAATAGATAAAGTTGCTCCTATAAAAACTATTAAAGTAAAACTGAGGTCTGAGCCATGGATGAATGGTGATATTTTAGAAGCAATTAATAAGAGAAATAAAGCATTTTCTGTTTTTAGGAAGAGTAAAGAGCAGGATGACTTGGATAATTATAAGAAGCTAAGAAATATAGTGCAAAAGCTGATTAAAACGTGTAAAGGGATTTTTTTTCTTGATAAATTAAATGAACATAAAAGTAACCCAAAGAAACAGTCATTGAAACAAATTGGGTACAGTAAAAGACTCAAGATGAAGACAAATAACATCTGCCTTAACATCAATGGGGAGCTCTCCTCCGATCAATTAAATTAAAATTTAATACAAATTTAACTCCTTTTTTACAATCATAGGTGGAATTTTAACTGAAAAGCTGCCTAGAAAACCAGGGTAATATGATGGTGAGATCATGTTTAAGAATTATTCTAAGCTTGGAGTGGTAGCAGACTCTTTTGGCCTTTCTATGGTCACACAGGATAAGGAATGGCTGATGGAGAATTTGCATTTAGGGAAAACTGAATCTATTTCATTTGGCTCAAACACCAGAGCTCAGAATTTCTGTGGGTGGTACCCAGATTGAAGTTAAAACTTGTGTTAAATATTTAGGCTGTGATTTAGATAGTTCTTTGAGTGGAGAAAGTATGGGTCAAAGGATTATCACAAAAGTGAACCAAAGAATTAAATTTCTGGCAGGTAAGGCTCATCTTCTAAACAAAGAAACTTTAAAAATGTTAGCAAATGCTTTAATTCAGCCACCCTTTGACTATGCCTGTACTACATGGTACAGCAGCACCCCCAAGAGGATAGAAGTTCAAACGGCACAGAATAAATTAGTCAGGCTGACCTCAATAATAGGACCCAGGTCGGCTCTTCTGAACTTAAGAATCTAAAATGGCTGACAGTTGAAAACAGGTTGAGGTAGATGAAACTGAGATTAACAGGGAAGATTTTGCATAGGAATGAGCCAAGGTTTTAAAGATTATTTTAAGCTTATTAGGAACTCTCACGGCTACTCAACTAGAGACAGTGCCACAGACATAGTACCTTGTAGATTTAAGAGCTGTTCTGGGCAAAACACCGTTTTGTACAGGGCAGCATTGGAATGGAACAAACTCCCAGTTATTAAGTTAAGCCAGTCAGATCACTGTAGATCGCTGTTTTAAGCGAGCATGTGGTGAATGATTGTTAAACGCCAATTAGTTTGAGTTTTTATGTAGTCTTAAGGATATTTATTATTGTAGTGGATGTTTTTGTGTTTATTTTATTTCATTTGTATTGGGATGTCAGTATTTTTTATTTTTTTTGTCTGTTTGCTTGTTTGTTGATTGTACAGGGTTCCTTTACTCATCCGTAGCATGCCTTGCCATCTTTATCAGACTACAATGAGGACCACAATGGAAATAATTAACTTTCTTGTTTATCCTCGACAGTTCTGATATATGTATAATGTCAATGTGATGGCATTTTGTTATGCATTTATTTTTGTTACTGTCTAATAAATCAAAAAAATAAAAAAAGGTTTTATGGACATTGAAACTACAAATGACTTATGAATTATCTGTCACTTTTAACTGATAGCTTTAGCAGCTGTTGGGTTTTGACATAGAGCATTTCTTGAGGCTTGCAGAGGCTGTCCATGTTCATTAACAATGTTACAAAATAAAAGTGGATGAAACTGATGGTACAATTCTATATGTAAGCCATAAGGGTTTTGTTTAGGGGCTTTTTATAGTCCTCCCATACAAGTTTTATTATTCATGATGACATGAAGTGCAAGAATCAGAAATAGTGAGCTATAGACCGCACATTCCGGGCTTGGCCATACTATGAGCCTTCTTTGTACAAAGCCTTGTTGTTTCATTATCCAGCAGGAGGCAGTGTTGTTTTAAACTCCCCACAAGCCCTCTGAAAACCCCTCACCTTAGATAGCAGCTCTGTGACTGCCTAGAGTGTAACAGGGGAAACCTCAGCCTAGATAGAAGAGAAAGCATCTAATAAAAACCCAACATTAGGAGATTAGTCTCCTCCACAGTACACACTACATTGGTCCAGGCTGACAGAGAGTCACAGCTCTATTGAGCCAAGTATTCCCATAGCTCTCAGTAGTTACGACTTCATGAGCTTCTTTAATGATAAAATTCTAACTATTAGAAACAAAATTCACCATGACCAGCCCTCAACTGGCACCGACTTATCTCTAAACTCAGGAACCTTAGAAACAACTGTAAAGCCAGATATATGTTTTAGCATGACTACATTTTTAAAAATAAATTTATGAGAATTAATACCCAATTATGAATTTTAATATTCAGAAAATATTAATATCTAATGCTCTCGTTTTGCGGGGGCACCACCGGAGTTCCAATCTGCCAGAGAGTCTCCGGCCCTCTGGGTATGGTTTTAATAATTATACAATTATTCACTAGTGATCAATTAGTTAATAATCGCTCAATTATCTTAAATCAGTCAGTCAATCTCATATCGAAGGGTAAATTCTCTTGGCAGGGACTTGGAGACAGGCAATACACACAGAATTACTTTGGTTAACTTACAGTGAAATTTATTAACTAACTAAGGTGAATATAAATGAGGTTACATATACATCAATGGCTAAATTGAGAATGTGGAGGTCTATTGTGGGAGAATTTGACTCATACGGCAGCTAATGAATGCAATGATGATAACTCGGTTAAATTTGTCTAGGAATTTCAAGGATTAAATATGCTGGACTAACCAACTATTGGACATCACTGATCACAGAATGCAGGGTTTTGGTCTTACTGCTTGTGTTTCTCCCAGCCGGGTGTTGGTCAACGGCCTCACACTGGTTGAGATCCGTGCGTTCTCGGTTAGGACAGCTTAAAGCTGTCGGCCAGTCGCTTTCTCTGCCAGGGAATTGCTCCGGAGGTCCGTCTTTTGTCGGCTTTAATGGAGAAACTCGCAGTGGGGCCCAACCCTGGTGCGGGTCAATGGTTTGGTCGTCCTTGTTACTGCTGGCAGGCCACATGCCTGGGTCCGAAGAGGGATCAGTGGAAGTTAGCTTGACGGATAAGGCTTAAAAAGAACTTGGTTGTTCTTGAATTAAAACTAGTGTAACTTTACGGTCCAATAACTTTTAACATAGAAAAGAAAAGAAAAATAAGCAAGTAAAGTTGCTGGAACGAGGGAGAGCTGAGGTCACGGCGCTTCGCGTGTGTGTGGCTGGGAAACGAAACAAAGGCCTTAGCTGCGCCTGGAGACGGGCCGCGCTGGGTGTGTGCCAACGCGCAGTTTCAAGAGCCAGGAACCAGCAGGGGACAAGAGAGAGAGAGCGAACGACAGCGTGTGCCGCGCTTTGTTGGTTGGGGCGTGGTTCCCAGAGGGCAGTCCTTTGTTTCGCTGAGGGCTTGTTTCCGGTTCCTGAGGGACTATCTTTCTTTAGACATATTAAAGTTAATCAAAAACAAATCTAGTGTTATATCTTCCCACAATCAAACCTCAATTGTCAAACGGTTGTGCCGTTCTTAGTTTTAAGCACTTGATAAGGGAAACAATTGTCAGATTATTGGGCATGATAAATACCGAGTGACATTTATACATTAAACGGCATTTCAGATGATGGCATGCAATACTTATTTTGTCCACTTGGGGGAGCTAGGGTTACAAGAGATGGCTTGGATTAATCCTAAAACAATCTTTGCTCAGGAGCTGTGGAATTTGGTTAATTAACATTAAATTCAAGCTGGCACATTAATCGAGTATAGGATGTGTTGCGGTGGCAGCCCGGCTGACGGTGAGTGCCCTGTGCTCTTTTGTTCTTTTTTACTTCGTCTCGCATTTCTTTTTCTCCCCGTGTCTCCTCACCTCTCCCTTTGTGAGTGCTCTCTCCCTCTCCACCCTGGAGCCCGGCTGATGACCCGCACCTGTGTCTCGTCAACCTCCACCTCCGGCCGCCACACCTGCCTGCCATCAGCCTCATCTTCAACAGTATTTCTACCCCGTTCTCCACTCCATCTTCGCTTGATTGCCGTCGCTCCAGTCCTGGTGCCACTTCAACGTTCCAAGCTCTCAGATACCTTGTTCCCTAACCTGTTGTCTCCCGAGACTAACCCTGTCTTTTCTTTCTCCCCGCCAGGTCCACTCACCTCCGCCATCCAGTCAGTCAGCCGGGCTCGCCTACCTGCCTTCTCCCCCGCCTTGCCTCCGCGGCGTCCCTCTGGCTTCCCTCCACGTTCCTCACCTCCCTGGCCTCGGTCTCCAGCCCCCTCTCAGTCGCCTCGCTCGAGCCTTTCCAGCCCGCCTGCTCCTCGGCCCTCCGTGCCCACGTCTGCCCTCTCTTAAGAAGAGTTCCGATAGGCTGTTCAGGAGAAAGCTAATCTCTGTTTAGTGTTTCATTGTCATTTTAACAGTC